>NW_025423295.1:0-169061 GCF_020497125.1 Mauremys mutica
AAAGAGCCTCCTTGGGGTCAGGCAGCCTCTGGGTAAGGGGGTGGGGACTCAGATCCTTTCTCCTGCCAATTGCACCAGGGTCATGTATAAACCAGGGAAGCTCCCCACAATAGCCAGACCTGAACCCCCTGTACACTTGCACTCTGTCCCCATTGCTTCTCTGTCTCTCTTCCCCTCATCTCTGCTGCTCCTCCTCTGGGCTTTCTCAGCACTCAGGACTCTGAACCCTGCAATCTGAGTTCAGATCTCAGTAGGACCTTGTGTTGGTTTGTGGTAAAGCCCTGGAGCTCACAGTGCTCAACTTCCCTGTCTCCTGTTGTACAAGAGCAAGTCTTTCCCATCCTGTTGGGTGACTCAGGCCTCTGGGTGGGACGGCTGCAGTGGGTCAGGGCTCTAGAACTGGATACTGGCACCTGAGAGTTGGGATTCTCATGGCTTCACCTGATGCCCACAAGTTTGGCACTTCCTACTGTGCTTTTCCTCTTGCCCACATGGCGCTTGAAGGAAGGAGGGTCAGGGCCAGGCTTCATAGTCAGGGCTGGGCAGGAGGGAGGCAGAGTCCCAGCACCTCTCCTCCTCTGGGCACCTAGAGCAGAGGCGGCTGGTGCTGACAGCTCCAAGGGAAGGCTTAAAAGCAGTGGAGGTCAGGGCAAGAGGAGGGGAGAACCATGCCTATGCGTGGCCAGCAGACAGCCACAAAAACACCTGGCCAGGCTGCTCCCTGCCATGCTAAACCCCACTGAAGGCCACCCACAGACCAACATGCAGGGCGGCTGCTGATGCTCTGTGGCCAACATCAGAAGAGGGTAGGAAAGCAGGGCCAGCCCCCCTGGTGGGGCCTCTTACCGTTCCCACTCATGGTGCTCACTTTGGCAGTGAAGCCGCCCATTTTCTTTGGCAAGTCAGGAAGGGCAAAGGCGAGACTGGAAGCGCCTGGGGCTCATACCCCAGCCTTTGTGACACCCAACCCCCAACTCCTTCCTGGGGCTCTAGCTGAAGCCAGAGCATTGGCCTGAGCGGCCAAGAAGAGGTTCCAGCCCTGAAGGGAGCAGGACTTGCAGCACAAAGTGAGCACAACCATGAGGGGACTCAAATCCTGAATCATCCGATCCACAGGGAGATGCCTTATCCTTTAGGCCACATGATGAGGGGGTCTAAGCTCTTCTTTGGAAAAGCCGGACACTGTGTTTCTCAGGTCATCTGCTGAGGGGGCCGAGACGCTCTGGGCACAAGAAGTTACGTTCCCAGCGAAACGTGTGACTTAATTGTATGGGGCCAGGTGCAGGGCTTTGGCAGGGAGGCTCGGGCATGGGGGATTGAGGTGCAGCGGATGGACCGGCTGTCTAGGCACAGAGATTTAGTCTCCCTGAGGAGGAGGAGGAATCCTGCTGACAGGCAGTGGCTGTGCAGAAAAAGAGGAGGGGTTCCTGGGACTTTTTTTGCCTCTCTTTTGCCTGCCTGCTCGCTCTTGTGCTGAACGGTAAAGATTTTTTTTCAATGAGCCCAGGTAGCTCAGTTGGTAGAGCATCAGGCTTTTAATCTGATGGTCCAGGGTTCAAGCCCCTGTCTGGGTGCTCAGCTTTTAAGTTGCCTTGTGTGCCAGGAGCCAAACTCTGTTCACAGCCACACATGGATTCCCAGAAGCTGTGGCCATTTCCTGGAAAGGTTCCTTTCCTTAGCAATCAGGAGAGAGGCCGCAGATGCAGAAAGCGCAGTCTCTTTCCCCCAGGAAATGCTGTGGGGCCAGGTGCTGAGAAAGCCCAGAGGGAGAGCAGCAGAGATGGGGGGAAGGGAGAGAGAGAAGCAATGAGGACAGAGCACAAGTGTACAGGGGGCATCTGGTCTGGCTATTGTGGGGAACTTCCCTGGTTTATACACGACCCTGGTGGAATTGGCCAGCAGAAGGATCTGAGTCCCCACCCCCTTACCCAGAGGCTGCCTGACCTCGAGGACTGTTAGGATACAGAGATTCAGGCCTGTCTGCAAAGGCCTGTACTTTAAGAATGTAGCTGTATTTTTATCACTTAGCTAGTTATAAAGATATAAAAGAGAGAATAAAAAATCACTGTCTGTCTGTGTAATGGCCTTCTCTCACTGTGACAGTCTGAGGCCTGGTTCTTCGGCTAAGCAGCAAAGGCAGCCATAAGGTGGGAAGTGTATGGTCACATCCTCACATTCCCAACTAGTCACATTGAAATAAGGTGCAATTGGGCTGTTAGGAATACAATCCTGCCCTGATATTCCATCTCCTCCAGAGAAAGGGAAACTTAGTTTGGTAGCATCCTGTCTGGCAAGAACTCACTTATCAATAGACACAGCTGGAAAACCCTTATGTCTGTATAGATGTAGTTGTGAAATCCTC
The DNA here is from genome assembly GCF_020497125.1 of Mauremys mutica. NCBI lineage: Eukaryota > Metazoa > Chordata > Testudines > Geoemydidae > Mauremys > Mauremys mutica. The sequence goes on from NW_025423295.1 coordinate 2,363, forward strand.
CCTTCTGTATTGTTTTGTATGTTTATTTGCATGGTCTCTGTCTGGTTCTGTGATTGTTTCTGTCTGCTGTATAATTAATTTTGTTGGGTGTAACCAGTGAAGGTGGTGGAATATAACCATGTTACAGTATATTAGGACTGGTTAGTCTAGAGAAGGAGTGAGGGTGCCAGGTGGCGTGGCGGTCGGGCCCGCGTGGTGAGTGTCCCGCTGAAGCGCTGGCCGCCCCCCTTCTCTCTCCCTCCGCTCCCGCCCCTTCCCCCCCCCACTAGACCGGGCGCGCACTCTGCAGCACAGGGAGTCCACTGGCTCCGGCCACCCTGTGGGGTTTTCTTTTTGTTTTTCCCCTGCTCTGCCGGCCGTGCCGTTGTTTTTCCCCCCACCCCCTGCTTTGCTGCTCCAGCCCCGCCATTTTTGTGTTGTCCCCCGCCACTTTGCCACTCCAGCCACGTCGTGTCCCCCGCCACTTTGCCGCTCCACCCGTGCCGTTTTTTCCCCCCTGTTTTGTTGCTCCGGTGGCCCCACCCCATTTTTTTTTGCTTGGGGTGGCAAAAAAGCCAGAGCCGGCCCTGCCCACATCTGACTCCCTGCCATCTTTACAGGGGCCTGACAAGCTTTACTTGTGTTTGGATTCTGCAAAGCAGAGGAGCAGGTGAGGTTTTCCTTCCAAGTTGTGTGTGAGTCAATCTTTGGCCAGGTCTGCACTACAAAGTTGTTTCAGCAGGATTATATTGCTCAGGTGTGTGAAAAACACACAACGCTCTCTCGGTCAGCAGCTTGTGGCCGGTGTACACAGTGCAATGCCACATCTGGCGACAAAATTGCCCTGTTTTGGTGACAAAATAAAACGACTTCGATGCGAGGTCTAGAGCTTTTTGCAGCAAACTTAAAGTGACAGAGTAGACGCTGCTGTTCATTATATCACCATAACTGGCCTCCTCCAGTATCCCACAATGCCCGCCGTTAACTCTCCTGCCCTGCATTCCTGCTACAGAGCCATGGGCCCCTCCCCTTTCATAGCTCTGGGAAGTTCTGACAGCTGAGCCTGCTGCTCTGCTCCGGCAGCCAGGAACAAATCACTGCCGTGGATGCTGCTCTCTCCCGCACTGCGAACACAGAGCAGGGTGGCGGGAACTTCCTTACATTGGGGGAGGCACCGGCATCCCAACTGTGATGCCCCCATGACACCCCTTCCCTCGAGGAGGCTCTTACCTTCTAAACAGGGACGGCTGTTTTCTAGTAAAATCACTAAAAGGGAAGAAGAAAACTCGAAAGAGGTTCTTCCTGGCGCTCACGTACGTGAACCCGAATACTCTCTCAGTCCTCAAAGAGAGACCTGGAGAAGGAGACTTGCTGAAGCAAAGCCACAGGGGTCTCTGAGGTTTCCCTGGCCCCTCACCCCGTCCTGCCTGGCTGATGTCAGCATCTCTCTGTGAGGTCACCACCTCCCCACCACCTTTGACCAATAGTCTGAGGTCCTACAAAAGGCCTTTGTGATGTCACTGCCACACCCCTCCCTTGCTGTGCTAATGCCCTGCCCCTGGCCAGGCACTTTGGAGGTTTGAGCTACTCCCTGTGGATCACCCCACTCAAGGAGCGTTCGTTCTAGGCAGCAAGCCGGCTAGACAGGAAAACATCAGACACTGCTCCCAATGCTACACTCAGTTTTTCAGAAATTAGTCGACTTTATGGCCAGAAGAGACCATTAGAGCATCTAATCTGAACCCCTGCATATCACAGGCCTCCTGTATGACACAAGAGCTACTTTTGGGGGCAACACATTCCAGAAAGGCATCTAGTCTTCATTAAATGACATCAGGAGATGGAGAATCCACCACTTTCCTTGGTAGCTTGTTCCTGTGGTGAATCATCCTCGCTGTTGAATATTTGTGCCTTAGTTGTAATATGAATTTGTCTCCTTTCACCTTCCAGCCATTGGGTCTTGTTATGCCTTTCTCTGCGAGATTAAAGAGCCCTTTCATACCCAATCTTTTCTCTCCATTAAGGCACTTCAACACTTCAATGAAGTCACTTTTCATTCATGAAGGACCCCCCGCCACCGAATTGCCGCCGGACCCCACAAGAGTTTTCCAGAGCTCCCGGAGTTAGTGAAGGACCCCGCTCCAGGAGCCCCAAAAAACTCTTGTGGGGGCCCCTGTGGGGACCAGGGCAAATTGCCCCACTTACTCCACCATCTGGGCGGCTCTGACGGGACCTGGAGCTACTGTTATTTCAGGACTCCTGTGAGACCCTCAGCTGGTTGGTTTGCACTCTGCTCTTGGGACTCTCTCTCCTCCTCCCTCTCTGCTGCTCTCCTCCCCTAGACATTGAACCCAGCCCTTGCTGCTGCCAACACCAACTGGCAGAAGGGCCTATAAGTCCCCTGCCTGAGGGGAGGTGAATGCATGTGGGGGGCCATAAGCAATATGATAGTTTCTGTCTTATTCTCTAGCCCTTTCTTAATGATTCCCAAGATTCTCTTTGCTTTTTTGCCCGTCGTTGCACACTGAGTGGATGTTTTCAGAGAACTATCCGCACTGACTCCAAAATCCCTCACTTGAGTGGCAACAACTATTTTTGGCCTCGTCATTTTATATGTATAGTTGGGATTATGTTTTCCAATGTGCATCACTTTGCATTTATCAACAAATCTGCCATTTTGTTGCCCTTTCACCCAGTTTTGTGAGCTCTTTTAGTAACTCTTCGCAGGCTGCTTTGGACTTAACTTTCCTGAGTAGTTTTGGATCATCTGCAAATTTTGCCACCTCACTGTTTACCCCTTTTTCCAGATCATTTATGAATATGTTGAATAGTACTTGTCCCAGACGCCCTGGGGGGCACCACTATTGACCTCTCTGCATTTTGAAAACTGACAATTTATTCCTACCTTGTAACCAGTTATTTACCCATGAGAGGACCTTCCCTCTCATCCCATGAGAGTGTAATAGAGCAGAATAGGGCTTCCTTGGGTGTGGGCGTGAATTGACAATATATCAGGGGGTTGTGCACATTTATTGTCCTGGTGAAAAAGTGTGTCTGATACTCAGTCTTTGCTGCTCCTGCCAGCTGTGACTGCTGAGGACATTTTCCTTCTCTGCTCCAGGGTCTCTCTTCTGCCAGATTCTCAAAAAGTCAGGCCCCCTGCAGACTATGGCAGAGCAGTTTGGTAATAGGCTGCAGGACTCACCACGTAAGAATGTAGCTGCTGTAGCACCTTGACTGTCCATGGGCCAAATCCTGCAGCCCTGGATAACCTCCCACTGATGGCGATGGGAATTGAGCCTTTGTAACTAGCTGCTGGTACCTGAGGTCTCAGTTATGGATTAAACTGGTGGCAAACACAGCTTCAGCCAAAGAAGAGAAGGATATAAGTGAAAGAGCAAAGCTGGCCATCCGGGGAGCTGCTGCAGTCCTGTAACCACAGCTGGAAGGGAGAAGAGGAAAAACTCCCTAAAGTGCTGGGAGCAGCCCCGAGAAAAGGAAGTTTGTCAGTGAGATCAGTAGCAATAACTATGAAATGACGGAGTGCTTTCTCCTCTGTGCCGACATGGCTGAATTGTGTTACTTTACTGTGAGAATAAGCTTTAAAATATCCTGCTCTAATTTCAGGATGGATCTGTAACCATAACTGGACTCTGTGGGAAGTGGCCTCTGGATAGTGATCTTTGGGAAGAGCTGGCTGAAGAGCCTTCCTACTCACCAGGAGATCCTGGCTTGGCCTGACAGTTCTTCCTTGCTGAATCTGGCTTTCTATCAGGCTCCTTTCTTTTATTTCTTCTAATGAAAAGAAAAGACTTCACTGCACAAGCCTTGTAAGTGCTTGTTCAAGACACAGAGAACCTTCCTTGCAGCTAAGTCTTGGAAAGTGTTAAGTGGTAAATCTGGAGTTGATGGAAAGGTTACCATGACTCAGAGTTGAGCTGAAGTTGCTGTGACTGGAACACAGAGCACTAATCAGTATCTGATCATAGCAGCTTGTGGGAGAAGCGCATGTTAGAAGCCCTCTGTCAGCTCAGCTGTGGCTTTCTGTGCACAGAGGCAGCCTGCTCAAGGTCTGCAAGTCTTGAGGGAAATGGGGAACAGTTTTACTTTGGAATTTGAAGGTGTAGTCTTGGACCCTCAAGTGGAATGGTTGCAAATGGCCTGCTGGTGAATGCACCATGGCTTAGCTGGCTAAAGCACCTGTCTAGTAAACAGGAGATCCTGGATTCAACTCCCAGTGGTGCCTTGTTCTGTAGCTTTTGTCTCCTCTGCTCACATTTTCCTGTGTCTTCCTAGGAAACAGAAGAGACCTCTCTTGACAATCCAAGTAATTGCTTGTGAAGGAAAAGGCTTCTTTCCAACAGAGTGTTGGAGAGAATCAAATCCTCAGTCTGGTGTTGATGAAAAGGCTATTGGCATTGGCAAGGAGGTTGCTCCGGCTGCAATTTGCTGTGACAGGAGACCCTGTGTCATGCGCCCATGCGATTCGCTGGGGATATCTGTGCACAGAGCCCCTTCTAGAGGGTTCTCTGCAGGGCTTGCAGGAAATGGAGAATGACTGTCCTTTCACTTTTCATGTTATTGTTGATGAAAAATGGAGCAGTTCGGGGAGAAGTCTCAGAGCGTGGCACCATGGCAGAGCTTGCCAAGAGAGCTGCTGGATAAAGAGCAGATTCAGGATCCAGCATCCAGTGCTGCCTTGCTGAACGTGCCTCCTCTTGTCCCCTTTTGGTCAATCTTTTTTGTTAATGGAGAAGCCCGACTCTGGCTAGCCGTACAAATGCTTGCAAAAGAAACGGGTCTTTTTGCTGACAACTGTCAAAAGGAGGCTTTGGATAAACATGGAAACAAGGTCAAGGTCACTGTAACTCATCTTGCATGTGCAGCTGTTGAAGCTACAAGGCAGAGCACTAAGCACAGTATTACCACAGCTGGTCACAGCAGGATCTCTGTGTGGTGGAATCAGTGGGGTACAATCCCAAACTGTGGAACTGCTCTGTCCTCTTCTCTTTCCAGCCTGGGCTGTGTCTTACAGTGCTGCACTAGTGACAAGCAGCAAAACCCCCTCCATGTGCTGTGATGATTCAGCCAACAACATGCAGCAATGCACCCAACTAAGTGGCATGAATGCTCTATAAGCCACTCCTCAATTAGACATAGAGAGACACCAGCATATCTCCCCAGCCCTCAGCCTTGCACCTCAGAAATGTACTGCCTTACACTGCTCAAAACCTCTTGAAAAGTGCAAGCTCATTAATTAATTCACCCCTTCCTCAAAAAGAAAGTGAACATGCACCAGCCTTTTTAATCTGAGCAGCTTTCCCAAGCACTTTGGACAATTTCACAAGTAAGTATAAAACATTAAAATAAGTTTATTAACTACAGAAAGATAGACTGTAAGTGATTATAAGTGTTAGGCAGAGAGGTCAAAGCTGGTTACGTAAATGAAAATAGAATCTTAGTGTGACATTCTAGACCTTTGGGGGAGCGGCTGTAACCCCCATATTCCTCATTTTCATATAATTGTGATCTTACATATAGAGCATGACTTGTAAGGTATCAGGGGAAAGGATATGATCTGCTGAAAGTCATTTATCTACCCATAGATGTACACCATTCATGCATATGAAGTTATAAGAATTGTGTAGTATGGTTGTCACTATGCTGTAAGCAGTGATGAGCTGCCAAAATATTAACAACCGGTTCCCTCCTTCTCACCTCACAAGGGGGTCGTGCCCCCCCAGGAGGTCATGCCCCATCCAACCCCCCATGTTTTTGACACCCCCCCCAGGACCCCTGACTCATCCCTCCCTTTCCCTGTCCCCTGACTGCCCTTTGCAGCCCCATCCAACCCCTCCTCTCATTCTTGATGGCCCCCCGGGACCCCTGCCCCATCCAACCACCCCTCCTCTCTGTCCCTGAGTGCCCCCATCACTTCATCCAACCCCTGCTCCTTCCTGATTGCCCCCCGGGATCCTTGCCCCCATTCAATCCCTCTGTTCCCTGCCCTCTGACTGCCCTGACCCCTATCCACCCCTCCACAACCCCTCCCTGCTCCCTGACCCCTTACCACACTGCCTGGGGCCGGGACCGGGTCCACTCCGCCGGGACCTCAACCGGCCCTGCGGGGCCCGACTCCGCTGGGCCGGCACCGGGGCCAGAGCCGCGGGGCCCGACTCCCCGTGCTGGGCCCGAGCTGGGGGTGCTTGGCTGGGTCCGGGCTGGGGAACTCGGCCAGGGCCAGAGGGAGCCATTCTGCCCCCACGCCCAGCTTACCTACCTCCTGCTTTTTTCTGGCTTCCCGTGAACATTTGATTCGCAGGAAGCAGAAAAGAAGGAGGACGGAGCATTCAGGGGAGAGAGGAAGGTGAGCTGGGGCCGGGCAGACAGCTGCCTGAGCCTTTGTTAAATTTAAAAGCTTTTTAGAACCTGTTGTCCTGGAACCACCGGTTCTAAAAAGGCTTCTAAATTTAACAACCGGTTCTTGTGAATGGGTGTGAACTGGCTGGAGCTCATCACAGGCTGTAAGTTGGGGGAATCAGCCATCACCTGCATGAGGCCACACATGGGGAATTGCTCAACCTTGCTTGCAAAGACACATGGTGCTGGGCCCCCCATCCAACTGAAGTCTTAAGTGTCACAGTGACCCAAGGTGTGTGCACAGAATGAGGATGGTGTATGTGTGGGTGGGTGGGTGGATGGATGAATTGATTTCTGCATGTGTTTGTGTGGTTTTCTGCAAGTGTTTTGTGTGTGTGGGGGGGTGTTATTACAGCTCTGGGGGTTGTGTTTGTGGCTGTGCAAATGTGTGTGTGTTCATGTGGCTGGATTTGTGCATGTGTTTGCATCTGTTTGTAGTTGTGTTGATGTTGGCTGGATTTATGTGGGTGTTTGTGTATATTAGCAATTGTGTGTGTGTGTGGCTGGATTCATGCATGTGTTTGTGTATGTTTGCAATTGTGTGTGTGTGTGTATGTGTGTGCGAAAGCTCAGCTGCCCTCTGCCAGTGCAACAACCGTTTCTCTGTATGTAACAGCCCCCATACCGTCGACCCCGGTGGTGATTTCCCCATCTTACAAGGGCTGGCTGGCCTGACACTTAACCCCTCTGTGGAGTGTGGCGGGGGCTGCAGCTCACCCCGTGTGGGGCAGGAGGGCCCAGGTGCACCTGGAGAGCAGCTCAGGTGAGGTGGGGCAGGGCATGTGGTGTCCGTTCTGCGTTGCCTGGTGCTGGGCCATTGCACAATCCCCAGCCACGCCGCACAGCGCACCCCGAGAGGGAGCAGGGGACCAAGCAGACGATCCAGCACAAGGGGGAGAGGATGTGTGGTTGGAAGGAGGAAAAGCCTTGGGATGCACTGGGGGAGTGCAGAGCAGGGGTGACAGCCCAAAAACCTGCAGCAAAGGGATGGACAGGTGGGGTGGGTGGATAGAAGAGGCAGCGGGACTAAAATCTAAAAGGGGAGTGTGGGGTCTGGTGGTGAGAATGGGGGAGGGGGGTTGGTGATCAGAATTCCTGGGTTCTATCTCCAGCCCTGGGAGGGGAGTGGGGTCCAGTGGTTAGGGTGTGTGTCGGGGGGGAGCCAGGACTCCTGGGTTCTCTCCCTGGCTCTGACTCTCTCTTGTGCAATCCCTCGGCAGTAACCCAACTCGCCAGCTTGTGGGAGCGAGGGGCTGGGGCCAGGTTGCGACATGGCCCAGTGGCCCATACTGCCCCTTTGTTACCCAACCCGGGGTAGGGTGGGGGATGGCCTGGGAGACCTGCTAAGAAAGGCGCTTCTGGTGGGTCTGTGTGTGGGTCACGCTGCCCCCTGCTGGAAAGACCCCTCTAGGTCAGAACCAGTCTCAGCCCGGATCAGACCCTGGGAGCCCAGCCCCCTCTGTCGCCATGGCCATGTCTATTGGTCTCCTGGAAAGGTCCATTCTCATGGGTAGCTGTCCAGTGGCAGTGAGTTCCACAGGCCTCAGCACACGCTGTGTGGGGCAGGAGGTCCTTGTGTTGGGAGCAGTGGGAGTGAACTGTGTGCAGTTGTGTCTCTGAGCACAATTGCGAATATTCTGGTGTGTGTGTGATTGTGAGTGTGGCTGGGGGTGTGATTGTTTCTCTCTTTGGGGGTTGGGCTAGCATGCCCCTCTGGGTGTGTTGTGTGTGAGTGTTCTTGGGACTGAGAGTCCCTTTCTGCATCAATGTGTGTGTGTGTGTCACTTGCTGCAGGCCGCCACCACACACACACACACACACACACACACACACACACACACACACACACACACAGAGTGTGGCTCAGCCCCACCAGCAGGGGGCAGCAGGGACACACACGTCTCTCCTGGGCCAGCTTGGACAATTTCCCATTACGACCCGGCACAGTGCTGGTGCCCCCACACGGGGGTGGGCAGTGACCAGGTGGGGGGGGGGCAGATGTGCTGGATTCAGAAGGAAGCACTTTGGGAAAATCAGTCACGGCCCTTAGCAGAGCTGGGACACCGACCCAGTGACCCCTGCTCCACCCTGGGAGGGGAGTGGGGTCTAGTGGTCAGAGTAGGGAGGCAGCTGGGCACCAGGACCCCTGGGTTCTACCCCTGGCTCTGGGAGTGGAGGGGGTCTAGAGCAGGGGGACTGGGAGCCAGGACTCCTGGGTTTCATAGGGGAGACTGTTTTTTCTTCTGCTCCCCTCCCTAGAGATCCCAGCCCAGCCCCCTAGTGGAGAGTGAGTGGGAGTGGGGGAAGTTGCTCTCCCACTTCAGAAACATGATTCAACCTCCCCTCCACCATGGGCTATGACATCATGGCCCTCCCCCTCGCAGACAGTAGAAGCCCCGCCCCACCAGAGAAGGAAGGGGGGTCTAGTTGCACCCACAACAATGCCACTCATGGTTGCAAAGAAACCCCCCCACAAACCGCTGCTAGGACAGGATCTGCTGCTTTCTTTTCACCACGAGCTGCTCCCCGCCAGGCACCACACCCCATTCACACCCCTTTGGTCACTATGCAGCTCAGTAGCAATCACTGCCCCGAAGTGACTCCGGCGCAGGCACCCACAGCACGAACTCCCCACACCGGATTCTGTCCACACGCAGAGAATTCTCTCCGCCGGGCTCCTTCGGTTCCTCTCGCTGCTCTCGGTACTGCCGCCAGACACTGCTCATCTGCATAGCCCCGCCCATAGACACGTGACACCTTCTGTCGTTTTGGTGTCCAGTGAATGAGTCGCCTGCAGAGAGTGAGCCCGTCAGCGCACGTCACAGCCCCAGCGCACGTCACAGCCGCCGGGCGAGGAGTGTCTGTGAGCCCCGCGCTGGGGGCGGGGCTTCAGGGAGAGACCCAGCCCCATAGACAGCCTGGGGCAGGGAGCTATTGGGGGAAGGGATGAGGGGATGGGGGGAGAAGGGGGGAGGGAGAGACCCACCCCCATAGACCTGCAGGGGCAGGGGATATTGGGGTCAGGAGGAGAGGGGGTTTGGCAGAGACCCAGCCTGGCGTGCAGGAGAAATGGGGTGGGGTGGGGTGGAGGGAGACATGTGGGGTGGGGGTGGGGTGTGTGAAATGTTGGTCCAGGGAAACTGAGTCATTCCCAGGACATCGTGTGCAGGGGAGAGCACAGGGGCAGGGAGAGAGCCCCAGCCCCAGCCCCACAGAGCCCCAGAGGGATATTGGGGGCAGGGGAGGGGATGGAGGGAGGAGAGACCCAGCCCCATAGACCCCTAGAGGCAGCGGGATATGGGGGGGTAGGAGAGGGGATGGCAGAGGAAAGGCCCATCTCCATAGACCCCCCAGAGGCAGGAAATGAGGGGAGAAGGGGGGAGGGAGGGATCCAGCCCTATAGACCTGTAGGGGCAGGGAGATATTGGGGGCAGGAGGGGAGAAGGGGGATTGGCAGAGACCCAGCCCGGGGTGCAGTGGAAATGGGCTGGTTTGGAGGGAACTGGGGACGAGAAGAGACACAGGGCAGGACACATGCTGGGACAGGGAAACTGACTCACTCCGAATACATGCGGAGCAGGACAGGGCGGAGGCAGATCATTCCGGTCCCAGGGTAATTTCGGGGGGTTCTGATTCCCCACTCAGCTGGGGGGCTCCCCTCTGGGCTGAGGAGCCCTGGGGTGGGCGGGTGCAGGGGCTGGGTATGTGTGTCAGGCTGGGGGAGCTGCCTGGGCAGAGGGGCTGGAACTGGGGGCCTGCAGCAGCCCCTGGCTTGACGTGGTTTCCATCACACCCAGGGGTTACAGTTGGTTCAGTGGCTCAGCGCCCCCCACTATACAGATTGTTCTGGCACCACGGGCCTAGGGTCACCGTCTAGTGCTCAGGGCCTGCCTGGCTCTCCTAGAGCAGGGCGAGCGCCCAGCTCTCCTGGGGCAGGGCTGGCGAGAGCTCTGGACAGATACTAACAGCGCCGGGGAGCCTGGACGAATATTAGTTGGACAGAGGAGCCTGGGGCAGGTTATCAGAGAGCAGAAATGAATCCCGCACACAGCACTGGAGCTGCAGTGCTCAGCGCGTGGGCCTGGGTCTCCTGCACAGTCTCCCTGCACCCCCTCGTGGCATAACAAGTTCCCTGCAGAGAAGCAGAGGTGCGGGAACGAGGGCTGCGGCGGGAGCTGCAGCACCCCCATGTCTCACTGTGCAAAGCTCCAGGTGCTGTGGGAACAAAGCCAGCATTATTGTGCGATTCCAGAGAACCCCGGAGCTGTGCTGCCCCTGTGCAGTGTGAGCGGGAATTGCACGTTTTCACACTGCTTGTGAACACCAGGGCCCGTGCAACCATTTAGGCAAACTAGGCGGCCACCTAGTGGTTGGAGGCGTCTAAAAGCCCCCTCAGGCGAGGAGGTGGAGAGGAGGTGAGCTGGGTCGGGGGGGCGCGCGGGGAGGGCTGTCCACAGTAACGGGGCAATGGGGGCACACAGGGAAACAGCTCCCCACCCCAGCTCACCTCCGCTCTGCCTCCTCCGCCGAGCACACAGCCCAGCTCTAATTCTCCTCCAGTCGGCTTCGCAAGCCTGGGCGGGGAGAATTAGAGCAATGTCGGAGTGCTCAGTGGAGGGGGTGGAGCCGAGGTGAGCTGGGGCGGGCTCCCCAGGCAGGCTTACCTTCCGCAGGCAGGGGCGGCAGGTTATATCTGTGTGCGGTGCCCGGGCTCCAGGAATATTCAGGGCTGGGGGCCCTGCTCCAGCAATATTTGGAGCTGGGTCTCTCCCCCGGCCCTGAGCCTCCCCAATGCCCCAAACCCTCATCCCCAGCCAGAGCCCTCATCCCCCTGCACCCTAATCCTCTGCCCCAGCCCTGAGCCCCCCTGCAGCATGAACCCCTCATCCCCCTGCACCCTGATCCTCTGCCCCAGCCCTGAGCCCCCCCGCAGCATGAACCCCTCATCCCCCTGCACCCTAATCCTCAGCCCCAGCCCTGAGCCCCCCGCAGCATGAACCCCTCATCTCCCTGCACCCTAATCCTCAGACCCAGCCAGAGCCCTCATCCCCCTGCACCCTAATCCTCAGCCCCAGCCCTGAGCCCCCCCGCGCAGCATGAACCCCTCATCCCCCTGCACCCTAATCCTCTGCCCCATCCCTGAGCCCCCCCCGCAGGATGAACCCCTCATCCCCCTGCACCCTAATCCTCTGCCCCAGCCCTGAGCCCCCCCGCAGCATGAACCCCTCATCCCCCTGCACCCTAATCCTCAGCCCCAGCCCTGAGCCCCCCCGCGCAGCATGAACCCCTCATCCCCCTGCACCCTAATCCTCTGCCCCAGCCCTGAGCCCCCCTGCTCAGCATGAACCCCTCATCCCCCTGCACCCTAATCCTCTGCCCCAGCCCTGAGCCCCCCCGCACAGCATGAACCTCTCATCCCCCCGCACCCTAATCCTCTGCCCCAGCCCTGAGTCCCCTCCTGCATCATGAATCCCTCATCCTCAGCCCCACAGCCCTCACCCCTGTATTCCCTCCTATCCCCAAACTCCCTCCCCACAAGGTGCACCCCTCCCCCTTCCCACATACCACTTCCCAACCCCAAACTCCATCCCAAAGCCTGCACCCTTCACCCCCTCCTGCACACCCACCCCTGCCCCAGCCCAGAGCCTGCACCCAAACTCCATCCCAAAGCCTGCACCCCTCCTGCACCCTAATCCCCAGCCCAGGATCTGCACCCCAGACCTCCCCCTCCCGAGCCCCCTCCCAGAGCATTAGGCAAGTGGGAGCAGAGTTTGGGGGTGCAGAGTTGGGGGGCGGGTTCTGGGCACCACCAAAATTTCTACAAACTTGCCACCCATCTCTGCAGGAGGTCTCCCCAGGCAGGGTAAGCTGCCGTGGCAGGGGGTGGGGTGGGGAGGAAGTCTCCCCAGGCAGGGTTAGCTGCCATGGGGGGATGGGGGGAGTAGTTGCTGCAGGGGGGCTCCCCGGGTGGGGGACCGAGTTACCTGCGGGGGTGGGGGAACGGACAGACGCGGTTAGCTGGGTGGGAGGGTGCAAGGTGGAAGTTTCACCTAGGGCCCAAAACTTCCTTGCACCCGCCCTAGGGCTTTCCGCACCCCTGACAGGCTGATTAGACACCTGCAGCCAATCAAGGCAGAGCTACTCAGGGCACTTGGATTTAAAAAGGAGTCAGTTCAGTTTGTGGTGTGCGTGTGAGGAGCTGGGAGCAAGAGGCGCAAGGAGCTGAGAGGGAGAGGGTGTAGCTGCTGGAGGACTGAGGAGTACAAGCGTTATCAGACACCAGGAGGAAGGTCCTGTGGTGAGGATAAAGAAGGTGTTTGGAGGAGGCCATGGGGAAGTAGCCCAGGGAGTTGTAGCTGTCATGCAGCTGTTACAGGAGGCACTATAGACAGCTGCAATCCACAGGGCCCTGGGCTGGAACCCGGAGTAGAGGGTGGGCCCAGGTTCCCCCCAAAACCTCCCAACTCCTGATCAGACACAGGAGGAGTTGACCCAGACTGTGGGTTCCACCAGAGGGGAAGATCACTGAGGTGAGCAAATCTGCCAATAAGCGCAGGACCCACCAAGGTAGAGGAAGAACTTTGTCGCAGCCTCTAATTGCAGCATTTTTAAACGATCTGCATGCTGCTTGCAGGCTCCTAACACTTGCCACAGCAGCTCCTTTTAACTTCCATTCAACCATCTGTACTTATGGCGATAGGTCGACTTTAGGTCTTTAACTTTGATTGGTAGCTGAGAAGATGGTATATCGGACAGAAACCTCTTCATTTCCTTGTTATTTCCTGACTTCTTTATTCATCACCTTTTCCTTATTTCCCTGCAGATTGTCTAGATCTGGGTGCTAGCAGGGGGCCCTGACGGGCTCCTTATTTTCTGATTTCTTTCGGAAGCATTGAACTTGCCAGGGCACAGTCAGATTCTGGATGTTCATGGAAATGTAACACCTCATGCTCAGCTTTAGTTCTGTTTCTCAGCTCTTTTGGAAAATCGATCTTTAGTCTGTCAGGTAGCATCCTTGCATTAGGATATGGCTAATTAATAAGACCATAAACCTTGGCAATCAAATGGAACCTGAAGTCCACAGAAGAGCCCGAACGGCCCTTGGGGAGTGGAGTGCAAGTTGAGGAAGACTTCCCTGCACAGCTTCTCTCTCAATTCTCGTTTTCCAGTATTGAGAGCAAAAGTCAGGAATCAGCTCAGGGTAGGGTTATACCATGTGTGTGCAGTGGTTAGACAAGGAACTGGACTGGTATGGAGCAAAACTATCTTATGTGTGCCTGATGACTGTACGTTTGAGAAGGAGCAGAAAAGAGCATTGGGGCTGCGGGATAGCGCTTGCATAGGCTTTCTTTGGCCTGTTTTGCTGTAAGAGTTAACAGTGAGAGATTGTTAGTCACATGTCAGTGGGTGGGTTTATGCAAATTAGGCATGTACAGGGAAACCAGCAAGAGGAAGGAGGGTGAAAGACTTCTCTGTCTTTGAACAGAATTGTGTGTTAAGGGCTCTTGCTTTGAATTCTTCCAGTGGAGTCATTTCGGGGAAGTGGTCATCACTTTGAGTTACCTAGTTATCAAAGCCTCGTGAATGGTGTTTGGTGCGTGTCTGGGAGCTCCTCGTGCTGAAGTAGAAAGCAGTGGGGGAAGAGCGGCTGCCTAGCATCCGAAACTCTCAGTATTGCTTCTCTGCTCCTTGAAGCTAAGATCAAAAGCATAGTGTCTGTTCTTATCAGTTTAATATCTGATAAGTCCTTTATTTAAGGACTGTATGTTAAATTGATTTTTGAAACAAGGGGATGGAATAGGAGCTTGCTCTGTCCACCCCATGCTTTGATCTGGTATTGCACTATTTCCAGGACCAGTGTCTCTCCTTTTGGGGAGAATTGTGTGGTTAAAAAAGCAAAATAAGATTCACTCTAAAGATGCTGATTTGAGAAGATTTTTTTTAAAGTAGTTGGAAAATCAGGTCTCTTTAGCACTTAGGTTCTTCATAACAACATATTGTTAAAATTCCTTGGGAGTGTTTTCTGAGTCTACAGCTGTGAGTTTCTTTGTTTTGCTGGAAAATTGTTTTAAAAGCTGAGATTCTTCTGTTTGCTGTGAGTTTTTTCAACAATATGAGGGATGAATGCTTTCCGGACTGAGGGTCTGTTTGGGAGATGGTTGGTTGGGGGGGCATTGTGTGTGTGTGGTGGGGGGGAACACAGATTGGTAATATTCGAGGTCACATGTATATCAATAACTGGATGAGTTACACAGACTTCTCCCCACCCAGCCTACGTTCCATGTATCTTGACTGAGCCTGTCGCCCACCATCCCAGAGCAGAAGCCTGAAGCCAGAGCCCCACTGCACGTGGGGAGGAGGGGAACTCCCGCTGGTTGCCTGCTCCTGCAGTGTTTATGACTCCTGAAGGGGGTAGGGACCAGCCCCTGCAGGCAGCCCGGGGGAAGAGCCACTGCTTTGCTGCCCCTGACTCCCCCTCAATTACAGCCTGGGAGGCTGTGGCCACAATAAAAGCCCCTGGTAGCCACATTTGAGAAATGCTGGAGCTTCAGAGTAAACAAATCCCAGCAGGTTTGTCCCCCACCCTGGGGATTTCCTGCCCTCTCCCACCCAGACCAACCTTCCTGGAAGTTCCCACCCCCTATGTATTTACTGCCCTTTCTCCCCGCCACGGGAACCCACCAGCAACTCCCTGATAATCCCTCCCTCAACTGGCTCCACGGCAGCCATTTCCCTTCCCCTGCCCCTGGGAGGACAGAATGAGCTGGAGCAAAACATGGATGTTGCTCTGCAGCCTGTTAGGGCAAAAAGGGCAACTGGGGACATGTCAGAACAGGAAATAATTTCCCAGCACAATTCCCCCCAGGCTCTTTCCCTGCACACAGATATTCTAGCTTGTCCTGCATGGGACAGAAACATCCAAATCTAGGGCTGTCAATTAATCGCAGATAACTTACGCAATTAACTTTAAAAAAATCATGATTAATCTCAGTTTTAATCACACCGTTAATAGAATACCAATTAAAATTTATTATATTTTGTTTTTCTACATATTCAAATATATTGATTTCAATTACAACATAGAATACGAAGTGTACAGTGCTCACTATATATAGTTATATTACAAATATTTACACTGTAAAATATAAAGTACTGTAGTGCAATCTCTTTATTATTGAAGTGCAACTTGCATATGTAGATGTTGTTGTTGCAGAAGTGCACTCAAAAAGAAAACAATGTAAAACTGTAGAGTCCAGTCAGTCCTACTTCTTGTTCAGCCAATCGCTAAGACAAACAAGTTTGTTTACATTTACTGGAGATAATGCTGCCCGTGTCTTATATATGTCACCTAAAAGTGAGAACAGGCTCTCTCATGGCACTTTTGTAGCCAGCGTTGCAAGGTATTAACGTGTCAGATATGCTAACATCCATATGCCTTCATACTTCAACCACCATTCCAGAGGACATACTTCCATGCTGATAATGCTTGTTAAAAAAATAATGCATTAATTTGTGACTGAAGACCTTGAGGAAGAACTGTATGTCTCCTGCTCCATGGTTTTATCTGCATTCTGCCGTATATTTTGTTTTATGGCAGTCTTGGGTGATGACCCAGCACATGTTGTTCACTTTAAGAACACTTTCACTGCAAATTTGACAAAACACAAAGAAAGTATAACGTGAGATTTCTAGAGATAGCTACAGCGCTCGAGCCAAGGTTTAAGAATCTGAAGAGCCTTCCAAAATCCAAGAGGGACGAGGTGTGAAACATGTTGTCAGAAGTCCTCAAAGAGCAACACTCTGATGCAGACACTACAGAACCTGAACCACTAGACAGGAAAATCAATCTTCGGTGGGTGGCATCTGACTCAGATGAGGAATATGAAGGTACTTTGGCTCGTTATTGAGCAATACCTGTCATCAGCATGGAAGCATGTCCCTGGCGTCTGATTGCTAGAAGCTGGGAGCGGAGAACAGGGGCTGGAGCTCTCCATGGCCGCCTGGTCTGGTCACTCCCTCTGAAGCCCATAGACATGGCCAGCCTTAGGGCTGGGTGATACCAGGGAATTGCCCAGGGGTACCATGGTCAAGGGCGGTGCTGTATGGTGGCAGAGAGGTGTGTGCTGCAGGTGTAAAGTCAGAAACTGCTCCCGGCTGGCAGGGGAGTGCTGCTTGGGGTGGTGCCCAGATTTCTCCCTGCTCCCTCCCGGCATAGGAACATGGGGGGAGGGAGGGGAAGAGAAGGGGGAGAGAGCGGTGATGAGCGGATACTGCTCCCCCCAATGTTCCTCCGTGCCCCCCTAGGGGGCTGTGAGGGGGGAGCAAGGAGCAAGATCGGGGCTCCCTGCCTCCAGGTCACCTTCCCCACCTGGGCTGCATAAGGGGAGGACAGAGAGCAGCAGCCCAGGTGGGGAAGGTGACCTGGAGGCAGGGAGCCCCGATCTTGCTCCTTGCTCCCCCTCTCACAGCCCCCTAGCGCTGTGCGGAGGAGCAGTGTTCAGGGGCGGCGGGGGGAGCGAGCAGCAATGCCAGCTACTCCGTGCATCCAGGTCAGTTTCCCCAAGTGGGCACAGGAGGGGGTGCAGGGGTTAGGGGGAAAGGGGGCACAGTGCAGGGATTACGGGTGCGGGAGGAGGCAGGGGTTAGGGGTGCAGGGGTTAGGGGCACTGGAGGGGGCACAGAGTTAGGGGTGCAGAGCTTGGGGGCACCAGAGGGGGTTCAGGGGTTGGGTGCCAGAGGGGGGGTCACAGGGATTAGGGGGACAGGAGAGGGCACAGGGGTTAGAGGTGCAGATGTTGGGGGGCAGATGTTGGGGGGCAGGATGAGGAGTGCAGGAGGGGGGTGCAGGGTTCGGGTGTAGGGGCGCCAGAGGTCACAGGTTTAGGGTTCGGGGGGGCACAGGGTTAGGGGTGTTGGGGGCACAGGGTTAGGGGTGAGGGATGTAAGGGTTCTGGAGGGGGTGCAGGGTTAGGGGCGCCAGAGGTTGGGGATGTAGGGGTTAGGGGTGCTGGAGGGAGTGCAGGGGGAGCACAGGGTTAGGGGTGCAGAGGGGGGCTCAGGGTTAGGGGCGTGGCCCAACCCCACAGGAGATTGACCCCATGTTTAAAGAACAAACCTCTATCCTAAGGGCTGCAATATCCACTGGGGTGAGAAACGGCATCAGCTCCTTGCTGCCCAGCCTGTGAGAGCTCTGACTGTGCGTCTATAAAGGGAACAGCGAATGGAAGTGAAGTGGCTCCGGTTCGCGCTCTGTTAGAGTCCCACCGGGAACAGGGAGCAGAAGTTAAGTTGCCTCCTGTTCTATAACTGATGGGAGGGGGGGCAGCAGGGATTAGGGGCATGGAGAACGGGGGGGCCTGACAGGCGTTGGGCTGCGGGGTTCCCTGCTGCAGGTTTCCCTGCTGCAGCTCCGCAGACTGGAGCCTGCTCCTCCTGTGCAGGGCCAGCTCCAGCTTCTCTGCCGCCCCAAGCAGGAGGGGGGAAAGGACAAGCTGTGGCTCTTCGGCGGCAGCTCAGCCACACTGCTGCTTCCGCGGCAGTTCGGCGGCGAGTCCTCCCCCCCTTCCTCTTCGGCAGCAATTCGGCGGCAGCTCAAAGACTAAGACAGGGAATGAGGGACCCGCCGCTGAATTTCCGCCAAAGACCCAGACGTGCTGCCCTGATACCGGACGGGCCGCCCCTTTGAATTGGCCTCTCCAAGCACCTGCTTGCTACACTGGTGCCTGGAGCCAGCCCTGCTCCCGTGACAAGCAGGGGCTGGTGCAGAGCGTGGCAGGGCAGGGAGATGACATCTCCCCTAATGGCGGGGCCTTTTCACAGCAAGGGCAGCACCTCCCCGCAGGAGCACAGACCCCACCTACTCCTCCTGCTTTCTCCTGACACCAGCACCACCCTTCCCAGCACCGCCTCATGGCAGCATCTGCTGCCGGACTCGCACCAGAAACGGGAAGTCTGGGCCGGGCCTGGCAGCTGCTGTCAGGAAATGGAAGCAGGAGACATGACCACTCCCATGGTGCTGTGGGGCCTGTCCTGGCTGGTGGGAGATGGAGGCAGTGGACACTACCACTCCCATGGTGCCGTAGGGTTTTCAGGTGGGGTGCCCCCCCCCGGGTTGGGCTCCAGGGGAGGTTTGGCATCTTAAGGGACTGGGGCCCCAGAATAGCTAGGGACGGCCCTGCCCCACAGAACTGCCCGGAGGAAAGAGGGGGCTGCTCAGTTGTGCTGACTTTGCAGCTGGACGCAGCCTTTTGGGTCCGAGTGCCAGTCGTGCTCCCCATGTGTGTGCTGGGAAGGGGCCATCCTGTTCTCTGTTCAGCAGGGAGAGCATGTGCTGGGGCAGGGCGGGGGCACTGGGGGAAATACGTAGTAGGAAGGAAGGGGGTGGGCTGAGGAGGGGATGGGGCAGAGGGGAAGGAGCATGGGGTGGGGAAGAGAAGAGGATAGAGGCAGCGGGGGCAGGGGGAAGCAGAGGCCCGGCATGCAGCTGCTGAGGCTCCCCCGTTAAGCTGCCCCATCGAACCCTCACCCTGAGAAGCCCCCACCTCCCCTGCACCTGGACACCCACCCCACAGAGCCCCAGCCAGCTGCACTTGGACCCCCACCCCAATGAGCCCTACCTCCCCTGCACCCGTCCCCCCCTGCTGAGCTGCCCACACCTAGACACCCCCTGCTGAGTCCCAACCACATTCACCTGGACCCCTCTGCAGAGTCCCACGGCCCCTGCACCTGGAACCCCCCCAGTGAGCCCCTGTGGATCCAGATCCCCCACCGAGCCACCTGCACCCCAACTGCTCCACATGAACCCTCTTACCCCACCTGCATCCCTCCACACATGGATCCTGCCAGGCTGAGCCTGCCCACACTTGGTGCACCTGGCGCAGGGGAGCAGGGCCCCAGGCCCGTCCCTTACACTGTGTCAGGGTCGGGTGCAGCCTCACGGCTGAGTCCCTCTCCTGGGAGAGGATGGAGGAGGCTGCAGGGTGATCTCCCACCTCCACGCAGCCAGTGGCCTGCGCTCCCCTCTGCCAGGCTGGAGCTTCCGCATTCGTTTATTGACAAATAACATTTGCAGAATTTTAAAATAGTGCACAGAGTTTGGGTTCTGGGCAGTTGTGGGGAGGCTGTGAGAGGGGCACTGGGCAGTGGGGGGTGCTGGGCATAGGGATCTGAGGGCCAGATCTCTGGGTGAGAGGGCCCTGGGCATGGGAGTTGCTGGACATAAGGGGTGGGAGGTAATGGGAAGGGGGTGGTATGGCAGAGCACGCTGGCAGCGCAGGGCTGGCAGGGCCAGTGTGGGTCTGGCAGGTGTGCGGCCTTGTGCCGGGCTGCGTGGACTGGGGCTGAGCCCCCCCTATGCCTTGCCTCTGGCCGGCCCCTCACTCTGGGGTTCAACCCCCCTTCCTGCCATGCCCCATTCCCATGGGGGCCCACAAATATGTTTGGCGCCAGGCTGACAGAAGGTTAATCCGGCCCTGTCCACACCTCACTGTGCTGGGCACTGCACGGCCAGTCAGAGGGCCAGTGGGATGATGTGGAGATAGATGAGTGTGTGAGGCAGATGGGTGGGGGGGTGGCATACATTGGGGATGGATGGGGGGTTGAGGGATGGACGGACAGCGGGACAGATGGAGAGCTGCAGGGACGGATGGTGACGTCACAGGCTGGACTTGTGACGGGTTCAGCTAATGGCCGCTGGCCCTGTCATCTCCTGCCCCCACCTGCCCGTCTGACTCTGCCCCTGTCTCTCACAGGCAGCACTCAGCAGAGTCCGGCCCTGTCGTTACACTGGTGCCACATCCAGTGCACACCTGTGTGTTATGTGCTCCTGCTGCCCTCGTGGTGACCAGCAGAGCCCCCCCCTCCCCCTGCAGCTTGCCCCCCAACCAGGCGCTGGGTGTGCTGGTGCCTGGAGCCGCCCCTGGTTCCAGCCCCTCTGCCCAGGCAGCTCCCCCAGCCTGACACACACACCCAGCCCCTGCACCCGCCCCACCCCAGGGCTCCTCAGCCCAGAGGGGAGCCCCCCGGCTGAGTGGGGAATCAGAACACCCCGAAATTACCCTGGGACCAGCATGATCTGCCTCCGCCCTGCCCTGCTCCGCATGTATTCGGAGCGAGTCAGTTTCCCTGTCCCAGCATGTGTCCTGCCCTGTGTCTCTTCTCCTCCCCAGTTCCCTCCAAACCAGCCCATTTCCCTGCACCCCGGGCTGGGTCTCTGCCAACCCCCCTTCTCCCCTCCTGCCCCCAATATCTCCCTGCCCCTACAGGTCTATAGGGCTGGATCCCTCCCTCCCCCTTCTCCCCTCATTTCCTGCCTCTGGGGGTCTATGGGGCTGGGTCTCTCCCCCCTCCATCCCCTCCCCTGCCCCCAATATCCCTGTGAGGCTCTGTGGGGCTGGGGCTCTCTCCCTGCCCCTGTGCCCCCCCCCCTGCACAGCATGTCCTGGGAGTGACTCAGATTCCCTGGACCAACATTTCACACACCCCACCCCCACCCCACATGTCTCCCTCCACCCCACCCCATTTCTCCTGCACCCCAGGCTGGGTCTCTGCCAACCCCCCTTCTCCCCTCCTGCCCCCAATATCTCCTGGCCCCTACAGGTCTATAGGGCTGGATCCCTCCCTCCCCCCTTCTCCCCTCATTTCCTGCCCCAGGCTGTCTATGGGGCTGGGTCTCTCCCTGAAGCCCCGCCCCCAGCGCGGGGCTCACAGACAATCCCCGCCCGGCGGCTGTGACGTGTGCTGGGGTTGTGACGTACGCTGACGTGTTCACTCTCTGCAGGCGACTCATTCACTTGAGACCAAAACGACAGAAGGTGTCACGTGTCCATGGGCGGGGTTATGCAGATGAGCAGTGTCTGGCGGCAGGACGCAGAGCAGCGAGAGGAACCGAAGGAGCCCGGCGGAGAGAATTCTCTGTGTGTGGACAGAATCCGGTGTGGGGAGTTCGTGCTGTGGGTGCCTGCACCGGAGTCACTTCGGGGCAGTGATTGCCACTGAGCTACATAGTGACCAAGGGCGTGTGACTGGGGTGTGGTGCCTGGCGGGGAGCAGCTCATGGTGACAAAAAAGCAGCAGATCCTGTCCTAGCAGTGGGTTGTGGGGGTTTCTTTGCAACCATGAGTGGGATTGTTGTGGGTGCAACTAGACCCGCCCCCCTTCTCTGGTGGGGGCGGGGCTTCTACTGTCTGCCTGGGGGAGGGGGAGGTCCATGATGTCACAGCCCATGGTGGGGGGGGGTTGAATCATGTTTCTGAAGTGGGAGAGCAACTTCCCCCACTCTCTCCGCTAGGGGGCTGGGCTGGGATCGCTAGGGAGGGGAGCACAGGAAAAAACAGTCTCCCCTATGGAACCCAGGAGTCCTGGCTCCCAGTCCCCCTGCTCTAGACCCCCTCCACTCCCAGAGCCAGGGATAGAACCCAGGGGTCCTGGTGCCCAGCCCCCTCCCTGCTCTGACCACTCGACCCCACTCCCCTCCCAGGGTGGTGCAGGGGTCACTGGGTCTGTGTCCCAGCTCTGCTAAGGGCCATGACTGATTTTCCCAAAGTGCTTCCTTCTGAATCCAGCACATCTGCCCCCCACTCCACCCAGTCACTGCCCACCCCCGTGTGGGGGCACCAGCACTGTGCTGGGTCGTGATGGGAAATTGTCCAAGCTGGCCCAGGAGAGACGTGTGTGTCCCTGCTGCCCCCTGCTGGTGGGGCTGAGCCCTGCTCTGTGTGTGGGTGTGGGGGTGTGTGTGTGGTGGCTTTGCAGGATTTTGTATCCTGCAGCAAGTGACACACACACACAAACACACACACATTGACGCAGAAAGGGACTCTCAGTCCCAAGAACACTCACACACAACACACCCAGAGGGGCATGCTAGCCCAACCCCCAAAGAGAGAAACAATCACACCCCCAGCCACACTCACAATCACACACACACACACACACACACCAGAATATTCGCAATTGTGCTCAGAGACACAACCGCACACAGTTCACTCCCACTCCTCCCAACACAAGGATCTCCTGCCCCACACAGCGTGTGCCGAGGCCTGTGGAACTCACTGCCACTGGACAGCTACCCATGAGAATGGACCTTTCCAGGAGACCAATAGACATGGCCGTGGCGACAGAGGGGGCTGGGCTCCCAGGGTCTGACCCGGGCTGAGACTGGTTCTGACCTAGAGGGGTCTATCCAGCAGGAGGCAGCGTGACCCACACACAGACCCACCAGAAGCGCCTTTCTTAGCGGGTCTCCCAGGCCATCCCCCACCCTGCCCCGGTTGGGTAACAAAGTGGCAGTACGGGACTCTGGGATGTGTCACAACCCAGCCCCAGCCCCTCACTCCCACAAGCTGGTGAGTTGGGTAACTGCCGAGGGATTGCACAAGAGAGAGTCAGAGCCAGGGAGAGAACCCAGGAGTCCTGGCTCCCCCCCGACACACACCCTAACCACTGGACCCCACTCCCCTCCCAGGGCTGGAGATGGAATCCAGGAATTCTGACCACCAACCCCCCTGCCCCATTCTGACCACTAGACCCCACACTCCCCTTTTAGATTTTAGTCCCGCTGCCTCTTCTATCCACCCACCCCACCTGTCCATCCCTTTGCTGCAGGTTTTTGGGGTGTCACCCCTGCTCTGCACTCCCCCAGTGCAGCCCAAGGCTTTTCCTCCTCCCAACCACACATCCTCTCCCCCTCATGCTGGATCGTCTGCTTGGCCCCCTGCCCCCTCTCGGGGCGCGCTGTGCGGCGTGGCTAGGGATTGTGCAATGGCTCAGCACCAGGCAACACAGAACGGACACCATACGCCCTGCCTCACCTGAGCTGCTCTCCAGGTGCATCGGAGCCCAGTGCCCCACACCTGGGCCCTCCTGCCCCACAGGGGGTGAGCTGCAGCCCCTGCCACAGTCCGCAGAGGGGAGAAGGGTCAGGCCAGCCAGCCCTTGTAAGATGCGGAAATCACCACCGGGGTCGACGGTATGGGGGCTGTGACATACAGAGAAACGGTTGTTGCGCTGAAAGAGGGCAGCAGAGCATGCACACACACACACACACACACTATTGCAAACATACACAAACACATCCATGAATCCAGCCACACACACACACACACACACACACTTGCTAATATACACAAACACATGCACAAATCCAGCCAACATCAACACAACTGCTAACAGATGCAAACACATGCACAAATCCAGCCACATGAACACACACACTTGCACAGCCACAAACACAACCCCCACAGCTGTAATAACACCCCCCCATACACAAAACCCTTACAGAAAACCACACATACACAAACACATGCAAAAATCAATCCATTCATCCATCCACCCACAATCCATCCCCACTCTGTGCACACACCTTGGGTCACTGCGACACTGAATACTTCAACTGGATGTGGGGCCCAGCACCAGGGCTATTCCCTGCCCCCCAGGGATCACAGGGGGTGGATTGGGAGCGCACTGGGGGCATGATCCAGTGCCAGCCAAGGGGGGGGGTTAGAGGTGGGGATGGGGCCGTGGTTTCTGCACCACCTGGTTCCTGGCACAGGCTCCTTCCAGGAATTGCATTTCTTGGTAGTTTTCACCCCATCATCACTTCCTGTCTAGCCCCCTCCTGCTGTGCAAGGTGGTTCAGGGGGGGATGGGAAGAACCCAGGAGTCCTGGCTCTCAGCCCCACCTGTGCTAACATATGAGACTCCACTCTAACCCCAGCGCTGGGACTGGAACCTAGGAGTCCTGACACCCATCTTCCTTTCCTCTAACCACTAGACTCCACTCCCGCCCTTTTGGGGAGCCAGGACTCCTGGGTTCTGTCTCCAACTCTGGGAGCAGAGTGGGGTCTAGTGGTTAGAGCAGGAGGAGCCAGGACTCCTGGGTTTTATTCTCAGTGCTGCTGTTTGACCCTGGGCCTCAGTTTCTCCTCCCACTTATTGGGTATTGGGCCTGTAAACTCTCTGGGGCATGGCCTGTATCTTGCTGTGTCTGGGCAGCGCCTGGCCCAACGGGGTCTGATCTCAGCTGGGGCAGGGACTGTCTCTGTGTCTGTGCAGCCCCAGGCACAACGGGGGCCTTGATTCTGCCTTGTCAACGGCAGCGCAGAAAGCCCTAGTGCCAAAAGAAGATCAGGGGGGGGGAAGCTTTGCAAAAATCGGTCACACCAATAGGAAACCAGCCTGTAACGGGTCGACTCACCCCAGCGGCGCCTCCTGCTGGTGACTCTGGGAATTAGCTCTTTCCAGTGGAGCGCCTTCTGCAGGCTGGTGATGTCCCATCCGTCGTTCTGTCCTCTGTTGTTATCTCTGGACCCGCATTGCTGTGTGCTCGGCGGCATCCTCTTCGAGGCCACTGCCCTCCGGCAGTGCCCCTTAGTCCATCTGCGCCCCCTTCCGGGGGGGGGGGGGGTTCGGTGCTCAGCAGTCCCACACCTCAGTCACTATGTTTGCCCTTGAGTCTAATCCCTCTTGTCAGGGATCTGGCATAGCAAGATGGCCGCTCCCTACAGCCAATGGCTGGGTGCACTGCAAGGGGTGAAGGGGGGGACCCAGGCCCGCCCTCTACTCTGGGTCCCGGCCCAGGGACCCTCTGGCATGAGCCTCGCTGTCCTTCTCTCCCCTCTGCTGTCTGTTTCCCTGGGCCGCTTCCCCTACGGCCCCTTGCACCCGCTAGGCCCTTCCCTTCAGGGGCCTGCAGCCTGGCAGGCTACGGGTTCAAGCTCCCTAGCCTCCCCGAGCCTGGCCAGCACTGCGCTGTCCGCGGTGCTAGTCTCCTCTCTTGGAGACTGACCTTCCCCTGTCAAAGGCCTGGGACAGACTGACTGCTCCTGCTGTGGGCAGCCCTTATATACCTCTGAGCCTGGCCCTGATTGGCTGGCTCTAAACTGGGCCCTGATTGGCTCACAATAAGACCCTCTCTGATTGGCTCACAATAAGCCTTGTCTGCGCAGGCGCCCTGGCCTGCCACAGCCCATTCTCACAGGGAGTGGGGCAATCCACCCCACTACACAGCCCCAGCAGTTTGTGACTTCACTTCCCAAAATTAGACACACACACACACACACACACACACACACAGACAGAGAACCCTGCTCAAACCGCCCCCTTTGCCAATGCACCACCTCACCTCATCCAGGGAGGTCTAGATGGGGAGCTCAGTGTGGGAGCGGTGATGGACGGCACCATCAAGGTAGGTTCTGGAGATGGTCCTCCAGGTGTGGGCGTCTCGGCTCCAACTGGCACTGGGCTCACGCTGGGCTGTGTTCAGTTCTTCTCTCTGGTGTGCGTCCCGGCTCCACAAACGCCCCCACCCCCTGGCTCTTTCTTTCTGGTACAAAAAATATCCTCTTCCTTCGCCCCAGAGAGAGACACCCACGGTGCTGCTCAGCGCACGCCTTCCCCCCACCTTCCCCCCATTCCCAGGAGCGTGCAGGAAGGGGGTCATGATTGGGGAGAGCCCGTGTCCCAAAGGGAGGGTATGGGGGGGCTTGCCCCCTCCTCAGAGCATGGGGGTGCCAATAGGCACCTATGGATGATCCCCCCAAGCAGGACCAGGATGGAAATGGGAGGCCTGTTCCCCCAACCTGGAGAATCTGGGGTGCAACCTTGCTTAACGGGTCAGTCTGTCCTTTCTCTGACTGTCCCATTCCAGCTTCAACTAGCGCTTGTGGTTCATTCATTCTTTTTCATTCCTTTCCTTCTCTAGCTTGTATGTTCTTGCTTTCTTTTTTCCCCTCTACCTTTCACGCTCTTCCTTTCTTTCTTTTTCTAATGTTTTTTCTCTCCCTTTATTTCTTTCTCTGCCTTTCACGTTCTTTTCGCTTGCTCTCTCACAAGTTATTTTTTTCACTTGCTCTTTTTCCTCGCTTCTCCTGAGCCAAGCGGCCTCTCCTCGCACACAGATTTTGACAGGTTTTCTTCCTGACCAGCAAGTGGATTAAGCACGTCTTCAGTGGGGGTTTGGCATGGCAGGGAGCAGGCTGGCTGGGTGTGTTTGTGGCCGTCTGCTGGCCACGCATAGGCATGGTTCTCCCCTCCTCTGGCCCTGACCTCGGTTGCTCTGTGGCTTTTAAACCTTCCCTTGGAGCTGTCAGCACCAACCGCCTCTGCTCTAGGTGCCCAGAGGAGGAGAGGTGCTGGGCTCCAGCCTGGGACTCTGCCTCCCTCCTGCCTAGCCCTGACTATGAAGCCTGGCCCTGGCCCTCCTTCCTTCAAGTGCCAGGTGGACAAGAGGTAACATGTGGCTGCAAGCAAAATGGTCAAACTTGTGGGCCTCATGTGAAGCAGCAAGAATCCCAACCACCTGGTCAAACCACAGGCATCAGGGTAACAAGTTCTAGAGCCCCAACCAATTTTGGTCATCATGACCCAAGACCTGGCTCCTGTGGGCAAGTCACCCAGCAGGAGGGGAAAGATTTGCTCTTGCACAGCTGGAGACAGGGAAGTTGAGCACTGGAAGCTCCAGGGCTTTACCACAAACCAACACAAGGTCCCACTGAGATTTGAACTCAGATTGCAGGATTCAGAGTCCTGAGTGCTGCCTGTTACACCATGGGACCAGCTTGTGCTGCCTTCTCTGCACATCGGTGACCCTCACGGGGCTGGCTTGTGTAAGGGACTGTTGGCCCCTTACTAAAACTTAGTGGGGGTTTGGTTGGCTAGTTCCCAGTCCCAATAGAAGGGGGAAGGGCCAATGGGAAATCAGGCCCCTGAGACTGACAGTCCCCAGGGGCAATGGGGAGAGGCCAAAGCTCCAAGTTAGCTGCACTGACAGGCCAGGCAGTGTAATGAGGGAGTCACCAGGCCAGGGGGGCCCATCCTCCGTGGGAGCTGGAGCTGCCTGGGCCAGAGTGGGGCAGAGCTAAGGAGAGAGCAGGAGCCCGAGAAGAGCCGGGGAGCAGAGCTGCACCAGCCGGGGAGAACCAGAGCAGATCTGTGCTGGGAGCCGAGCCGCAGCAGCACGAGCCGTAGAAGCTGCCCAGGGAGCAGATCTGCAGCAAGCGGAGCCAGAGGAGCAGCCCAGGGAGCTGGAGGCAGAGCTGCAGCAGTACTGGGGCTGGAGGTGGGTGCAGTGAGCAGCGTGGGAGGGCGAGGGGGACCCTGGGCAGAAGGCCCAGTGCAAGGAGATGCCACCCGTCAAGAGATCTTGCACCCAGACTTTTGAGGGTGGAGGGATCATATCCCCTACATGGGGGCTGACACTGGGAACAAGGGGCCTGTCACCTAGAGCATGTGGCCACTGCCAGAGCAAGTGTCCAGCCCGTGGTGTCCCTGCAGCACAGCCAGGGCCTGGGGAGGAGGCCCTGGACATGTGAGGGAGAGACTGTGACCTGCCCTGACCCTCCAGAGACGCTGGTTGTGATCTCCCTGCACCACAGAACAGGGTGACGTGTTTTCCTTTCCCATCTTTCCTTGTGTTTTACATTGATTGCTGGGTAATAAATGGTGTTTGCTTGAAGCACATGCAATGAGAAGTGCCCAGAGTGGGGACACTGTAGCCCCTGTTCAAGTGATCATGAAACGATTGGGGGTCATCAAACCCCCCAGGATTCCTGGGCCCAGCCTTGTTGGGGTTACGAGGTCTCTGCCACACAGGAGAGTAGAAAGAGCCTCCTTGGGGTCAGGCAGCCTCTGGGTAAGGGGGTGGGGACTCAGATCCTTCCGCTGGCCAATTCCACTGGGGTCGTTTATAAGCCAGACTAGACTCTCCTTACATTTGTACTCTGTCCTCACTGCTTCTCTCTCTCTCTTTCGCCCATCTCTGCTGCTCCCCCTCTGAGCTTTCTCAGCACCTGGCCCCACAGCGCTTCCTGCCAGCCAGAGACTGCGCTTTCTGCGTCTACCGATGTGACCTCTCTTCTGATTGCTAAGGAAAGGAACCATTCTAGGAAATGGCCACAGCTTCTGAGAATCCCTGTGTGGCTGTGAACGGCATATGGGTCCTGGCACACAAAGCAACTTAAAAGCTGAGCACCCAGACAGGAGCTTGAACCCTGAACCCTCAGATTAAGAGCCTGATGTTCTATCAACTGAGCTACCTGGACTTATTAAGACCATCTTCACCATTCAGTACAAGAGCGAGCAGGCAGGCAAACGAGAGGCAAAAAAAGTCCCAGGAACCCCTCCTCTTTTTCTGCACAGCCACTGCCTGTCAGCAGGATTCCTCCTCCTCCTCCCTCCTGTGCCTCAGTGAGACTAAATCTAAGCACCTAGACAGCTGGCCTGTCTGCTGCACCCCAATCCCTCATGCCTGAGCCTCCCTGCCAAAGCCCTGCACCTGGCCCCATAGAATTGAGTCTCACGTCTTGCTGGGAACTCGACTTCTTGTGCTCAGAGAGTCTCAGCCCCCCTCAGGAGATGACCTGAGAAACACAGTGTCCGGCTTTTCCAAAGAAGTGTTTAGACCCCCTCATCATGTGGCCTAAAGGATAAGGCATCTCCCTGTGGATCGGATGATTCAGGATTTGAGTCCCCTTGTGGTTGTGCTCACTTTGGGCTGAACGTCCTGCTCCCTTCACAGCTGGAACCTCTTCAGCTAGAGCCCCGGGAAGGAGTTGGGGGTGGGCGTCACAAAGGCTGGGACATGAGCCCCAGGTGCTTCCAGTCTTGCCTTTGCCCTTCCTGACTTGCCAAAGAAAATGGGCGGCTGCCCGGGCTAGAGTGTGGAGCAGTTTCCCTCTTCCAAGTGTGCGCCTGTCCCTGTGCTGGAGGGGGGTTGCTACATAGCACCTTGGGAGCCTGGGTGTTTCTCTGCTTCTCGCCAGCTGGGGAAACGCCTCTTGGGGTAAAATCTCCTGCCCCACTGCCAAAGTGAGCACAGAGAGTGGGAACGGTCAGAGGCCCCACCGGGGGGCTGGCCCTGCTTTCCTACCGTCTTCTGATGTTGGCCACAGAGCATCAGCAGCCGCCCCACATGCTGGTCTGTGGGTGGCCTTCAGTGGGTGTTTGGCCTGGCTGGGAGCAGCCTGGCTGGGTGTTTTTGTGCCTGTCTGAAGGCCACACATAGGCATGGTCCTGCCCTCCTCTGGCCCTGACCTCGGTTGCTCTGTGGCTTTTAAACCTTCCCTTGGAGCTGTCAGCACCAGCCGCCTCTGCTCTAGGTGCCCAGAGGAGGAGAGGGGCTGGGCTCCAGCCTGGGAAGCCTGGCCCTGGTCCTGCTTCCTTTAAATGCCATGTGGGCAAGAGGAAGAGCTGCAG
The DNA here is from genome assembly GCF_020497125.1 of Mauremys mutica. Lineage (NCBI taxonomy): Eukaryota > Metazoa > Chordata > Testudines > Geoemydidae > Mauremys > Mauremys mutica. The sequence continues at coordinate 31,955 of NW_025423295.1, forward strand.
CTACAGGGACCAAAGTTGAGGACATCAGGTGAAGCAGCAAGAAACCCACCCATCAGGTCAACCCGCAGGAATCTCTAGCCAGACCGTTAAGGTCTAGGACCCCACCCTATACCCGCCAGCTGGACCAAAGACCCATCTCCAATGGGCACCAGTGACCCAGGAGGAGGAGAAAAGAAAATCACTCTAGTTCAGCCAGAGAGAGAGTAACAAAGCACATTGAGCTCCAAGGCTTTGCAACAAACCAACATACCTGCCAGAGGTCCCACTGAGATTTGAACTCAGATTCCAGGATTCAAAGTCCTGAGTGCTGCCCATTACACCATGGGACCTGCTGCTGATTTGCTTTCTAGACCCCTGTGACTCTCAGCTGGTTTGCACTCTGCACTTATTGCTTCACACCAGCGGCTTCCTCTTGCAGGACTCTCTCTCCTCCTCCAGCGACTGTGGTCCTGCACTACCGGATCCGCGGGTCCTGCCCTGAGTCCCCCCCATCCCCCTGCTATGTCTCTGTTACCTGCAGGCCGCAAAAATGTCAGGGGAGGCTGCTCCTCCCTTCACTCGATGCTCCCGCTCATATCAGCCAGCTGCAGCTTCATCTCCTGGAACTCGGGCAGCTGTCGCTTGATCCAGTCGTACAGTCACACGCTGACTGGCTCCCCTGCCTGGATGCTCTTGTGGAAATCCCACAGGTGACGCTGCATGACTTGGCACTGTTGGTTGCTTTAATGTTGTGGTGTTTCCCAGGCCACCAGAACAAAGCCGCCAACTCCTCCCTCACCGACTCCCATCAATCCCCCTGGTTGCCATAGGACCCTCTGATGATTTCCCGTTCTGCCAACACTGCCAGGCCTCGCCCCCACCCCCACCCCTTTATCTTGCAAGCTCTGGCTCTTCAGCTTCAATATCCTCTGCCGTGGGTCAGGGACAGGGGCGGCTCCAGGCACCAGCGCAGCAAGCTGTGAGGGGTGGCCTGCTGGTTGCTGTAAGGGTGGCAGGAGGTCCCCGGTGATGCGGATTAGGTGGCATGCCTGCGGGAGCTCTGCCAGTCCTGCGGCTTCAGCGGCAATTCGGTGGTGGTTACGCCGAAGGCGCGGGACCGGCAGACCTCCCACAGGCATGCTGCTGAATCTGCCTTACCAGAGGACCTCCCGCAGGTGTTGGGATAGATCTGTATTACATTATATACTAATGTTAGATGTATAGAAAGTGTGACTAGAAAGGAGCAGTGTGACGGTGCTGCCTGTGGGAGCCAGCTGAGGTCACTCAATCAGGGTGAACTGCAAACAAAACGGGGCAGACAAACCCCAAACGCTGGTGGTTATTCCAATATTTAGATTTACCAACCAGCACAAAACAGCTTCTGTAGCACCTCACTGGTTACTCAGAATCCAAACCACGCAGTTCCCTTAAAGTGCCCAGCCTCCGGCCTACATCCAGACACTCTTCAGATATGATGATGATTCCTGAAAATCTGATCTCATCGTATAAAAGAAAAGGTTCTTCCAATCCCAAAGGATCAGCCACATACCCAGGTTCAATTATAACTTAGATCTTACCCAGAATACACGCTACAGCCAATTCTTAGTAACTAAGCTAAAAATTATTAAAAAAGAAAAGAAAGAGAGAGAGAGTGTTGGTTAAAAGATCAATATACAGACAGACTTGAATTCAATTCTCGAGGTTCAGATGCACAGCAGAGGTGAGCTTGTAGTTGCCAAAAGTCCTTTTAGAAATAGTCCATAGGTTATAGTCCAATGTCCATATTCAGGGTGGCTCCAGTCTGTGACTGGGGATCTCAATCCTTATGGCTTAAGGTTTCCCCATCTTGAAACCCAAAGCAGATCTGAGATGAAGAAGGATCGTGTCCCAGGCTCCTTATACATTTCCAGCAGCCTTTCAGCCTGAGAAAACAATAGGCTTAACTCTTTCTCTCAAACATCCTGGCAATTAGCACAGGGTAATTTACCCATTAAACAGTTCAGATCCAGGTTAGCACAACCTTCAAAGAGACACAGAGACAATAATACTATTTCACTCAAGTATCATTATAAATGTTAATATTCCTTTTTTGATCTTTGAATTAAAACTACAGCAATAGACAAGACTTTTTTGCTTACATCACAAGACCTGAGCAAACATCTCCCCTTCTACCTCTAACAATGCAGACTTGCATTTCAAAGCTCTGTTCATTTATAGATCTTCCTAACCAGTCCTTAAGGTTCACCCATGGGGCAGGTCAGTGGGTGAGGTGACTTAATTAACTCTTTCTGGCCCTGTCACCTTTCAATGAAATATTATATTACACTCATTATGTCACAGGAGGTCAGGAATGGGATGGCAGGGGCTGCGGGTCGGGAGTGAGGGGCACCGTCAGCGCTGGAGGGAGCGCAGGGGGCTGCAGGTCAGGAGTGAGGGGCACCAGCAGAGCTGTGAGTCTGGAGGTCAGGACTGGGATGGCAGGGGCTGTGGGTCGGGAGTGAGGGGCACCGTCAGAGCTGGGGGGCTGTGGTTCGGGAGTGAGGGGCACCAGCAGAACTGTGAGTCTGGAGGTCAGGGCTGGGATAGCAGGGGCTGCGGGTCGGGAGTGAGGAACACCAGCAGAGCTGGAGAGAGCCCAGGGGGCTGCGGATCAGGAGTGAGGGGCACTGTCAGAACTGGAGGGAGCGCAGCGGGCTGTGGGTCAGGAGTGAGAGGCACCAGCAGAGCTGTGAGTCTGGAGGTCAGGACTGGGATAGCAGGGGCTGCAGGTCGGGAGTGAGGGGCACCAGCAGAACTGTGAGTCTGGAGGTCAGGACTGGGATAGCAGGGGCTGCGGGTCAGGAGTGAGGGGCACCACTAGAGCTGGGGGGAACCCAGCGGGCTGCAGGTCGGGAGTGAGGGGCACTAGCAGAGCTGAGAGTCTGGAGGTCAGGACTGGGATAGCAGGGGCTGTGGGTCGGGAGTGTGGGGCACAATCAGAGCTGGAGGGAGCGCAGGGGGCTGCGGGTCAGGAGTGAGGGGCACCAGCAGAGTTGTGAGTCTGGAGGTCAGGACTGGGATAGCAGGGGCTGCGGGTCGGGAGTGAGGGGCACCGGTAGAGCTGGGGGAAGCCCAGGGGGCTGCGGTCAGGAGTGAGGGGCACCAGCAGAGCTGTGAGTCTGGAGATCAGGACTGGGATAGTAGGGGCTGCGGGTTGGGAGTGTGGGGCACCAGCAGAGCTGTGAGTCTGGAGGTTAGGAATGGGATGGCAGGGCTGCGGGTCGGGAGTGAGGGGCACCAGCAGAGCTGTGAGTCTGGAGGTCAGGACTGGGATGGCAGGGGCTGCGGGTCGGGAGTGAGGGGCACCAGCAGAGCTGTGAGTCTGGAGGTCAGGACTGGGATAACAGAGGCTGCGGGTTGGGAGGGGCTCCAGCAGCGCAGTGACTGGGGAGCTCAGCAGGGAGCCCAGGGGGCTGCGGGTCGGGAGTGAGGGGTGTCACAGAGTCCCCGGGCGATGCTCTGGAACTGCTCCCCACAAAGCCAGGCAGGACTCTGGGGAGCCTCCTCTCCCTCGGAGCAGCCTGTCTGCAGGGCAAGAAGCTCACACGGCTTCACCTCCTGGGTCTCTCCTTGGAGCATTCAGCATCCTCTGCCCCTCCATGCGCTTTCCCCAGCGAGTCCGCCCAGGCGGGGTCCTGGGGAAGCCAGAGGGTCCTGCCCCCCCACTTCGCAGTCAGACGTGACTCTCAGCCAGCCAGTAACACAGAGGGTTTATTTAGATGACAGGAACACAGTCCAAAACAGGTCTTGCTGGTACAGACAACAGGAACCCCTTTAGTTAGGTCCATCTGGGGCCCCAGGGAGGCCACAGCCCCGTTGGGAGGCCCGAGCCCCATGGGGGCTCCCCTCCATTTCCCAGCCAGCTTCCAAAACTGCCAACCCCCCTCCAGCACCTCCTCTCTGGGCTTTGTCTCATTCCCAGGCCAGGAGGTCACCTGATCTCTTTGTTCTCCCCCACCTTTAGCATCCCCCTGCAGAGGGGAAGGGCCTGGCCATTAGTTGCCATGGAGACTTCGTCACATGACCTACTCTAGACGAAGTGAGGCAGAGTTTGGAACAGCCCGTCTGAGCCCAGCAGTTTTCTCAAAGTATCTGCTGTTGTAAACCGGATGTAGTGTGGACGTGCGAATCCCAAAGGTATCAAACATGAAAGACACATAAGGCCAGTTACGGGAGGTTTCCATGGCCAGGCCTGAGGGTTAAGCAGCTGGGCTCTAACAGCTGCCTCCTCAAAAGGAAAAGGGGCCTCAGCACCCATAAAAATAACTGGTTGTAAAAATCAATCATCCTGCATCCATCACCACTTTAAATTCTGACCTCTCCTGCCCGACGTGTCTTTGTTTAGCAACCAAGCGAACTGGGGAACTCTGTGGCTGTTACCCTCCAACTCAGGAGAAGGTTACAAATCTTGACTCAAGCAATATTCCTCTTGAAAAAAATTATTTTAAAGTTTATCAAAATTAATTCCATTTGAAATAGAAATAATTACAGTCAACACTGGGGCTGTATCTAACCAGCCTTGTGACAGCTCTGGTTTTCTCACTAGAGACATAACAAACCAGGAAAGAAGGCAAATGTCAGACAGGGAACCTCAGCTCCACAAATAAATGCCCTCAGGGCTTCTTCTACACTGTGAGTGGGCAGTTGACTGACTTCAAATCCAGCTAACCCAGTTGGTAGAGCATGAGACTCTTAATCCTGCCATCATGAGTTTAAGCCCCATATTGGGCAACAGCAACAGCCCTTAGGTGTCACTCTTCGGCTTATAGTCACAGCCCAAAATGAAATAAACTCTCTGTCCTCCCTACAAACTTAGGCAGGTCCGGTTCCTTCCTCTCTGAGCTTCAGTAAAACATGAAGTAAGAACAAATAGAATTTTCTCCTCTTCCATTCTACCCCAGGCAAGAAGAGGGGATACTAACCATTTAACAGATGATTGCTGAGAGAAAAGTTTGGTCATTATAAATAGGACGATGATCAATTGTTCTCCATGTCCACTGACGGTGGGACAAAAAGTAATGGGCTTAATCTGCAGCCAGGGAGTTTCTCGTTAGATGTTGGGAACAGCTTTCTAACTCTGAGTGTAGTTAAGCTCTGGAATAGGCTCCCAAGGGTGTCTGTGGAGTCTCTGTCCTCGGAGGTTTTTAAGAACAGGTTGAACAAACCTCTGTCAAGGATACTCTCCATATACTTGGTCCCATAGACAACCTGCTCTGGCTCTGGCTCCCTCCTTCTGCTCCCTGCCTGGGCCGGCTGCTGTGGGCACTTGATCCCACATGGCCCCTGATGCATCGTCTCTGCTTGGCCCTGCCTCAGCAGAGAGGGCTGGATTTCATGACCTCTCCAGGGCCCTTGCAGCCGTACAGCTCTGTAATTCGATGCCATCGCAATATAATATAAACAACAACAAAAGTGGAAACACCCCAATCTAACATCTAACAGTTCAGCGTGAACTGACATTCCACAGCACAAAGTGACAACACGTAGGAGTGCAAAGCCCGACAATTCAGCGCCATGCAACTGAACGCCCCATAGGGCAAAATGACACACTGCAAAAGAGCTCAGCTCAAACCGACTCAACACAAGGCGGTGCAAAAACCATACAACACGGAACAATGCGTCAGAGTGCAAAGTGACACTGTGCAAAACAGCTCAGCGTGGGACAACGACACAGCACAAACCCGCACAACAGAATCCTATAGAAAGGTAGGGCAGGGAGGGACCCCGAGAGTCAGGGCCAAGTCTCCCTAGGCCACCCTGACAGGTGTTTGAAGAACAGGGAAACAAAGGGCACCACGAACTTATGTTTTTTGGATGAGCCAAGAAAAGGGAGCAGCATTGTCCCCTTCGGGCAGCCCCTGTTCAATTCCAGGTCAGAAAGCAAAACTCTTCTGCAAGAATATCCAAAAAATGTTGTGTTTCACTTCACTTCATAAGTACAGTTGTGTGGCAATTAAATGATGACCCTAAAGTTTCATAAAAGTGTGGGAAATACGGACGTATCTGAGAAAATGGCTTGGAATGAAGGAAGAAAAAAATTGATGGGTCGAGAGAACAGGCCCTGTTTCCCCCTGGTCTGGAGCTTCTCTCACAACTACTGGAATAGCAAAGCTAAGGAAATGGGGTTCTATTGTTGCAAAGGAGATTGAAGTGAGGCCATTTTCTGCGGATAGAATTAATGGTAATGTCAGGAGTGGGATGTGAAACCACATCTCTATGCAGAGAGCAGAACACCCAAGGGATTGGACAAAAAGAGTCTTATAACTAGCACTTTAGACCAGTCCACCATCCTGCTACTACAAAGAATGTGACTTATCAACCCTAGTTTTCATTAATAGTTGATGAACTCTTTAGGGAGGTTGAGATGGCACATCTCTTTCAACTCCTAGAGACCTTCTACAGCACAGCTGAATTTTAGACACACTCACCCAGATCTGAAGTTACACATTTCCTGGAGCTCCATGAGTTCTGTGGTGTTGTAATCTCCCTGCTCCCGTTTTAAGTGAACAAAAGATGGGTGCTGGCAGTCTGAGACAGTAATGGTGAACCTCAAAATCCTGCCCTGGGGGCCAGACAGTTAAGCAACCAGCAACCACAACCTCTACCATGACAGCATCCTGTCTAGGAACAACTCACTTACCAACAGCTGGGGTGTGAAATCCTCATTTCTTTGTTGTTCTATCACTGTAGTCCCCACTTTCCTATTGCTTGTCTGTATAATCTCTGTCTGGTGCTGTGACTGTTTCTGTCTGCTGTATAATTAATTTGTGGGGTGTAAACCAATTAAGGTTCATGTTACAATATGTTAGGATTGGTTAGTTACATTTCAGTAAAATGATTGGTTAAAGTATAGCTAAGCACAACTCCAGTTTTACTATATAGTCTGCAGTCAGTCAGGAAGTAAGGGGGGGAATGGGAATGGGGGTAGGGGAATTGGAATTATGTTTTGCTAACGGGGGGAATAGGAACAGGGAATGGGAACAGGGACACAGGCAAGGCTCTGTGGTGTCAGAGCTGAGCAGGGGGACACTGAGGAAGGAAATTGGAATAATTGCTTGCTGGAAGTTTATCCCAATAAACATTGAATTGTTTGCACCTTTGAGCTTTGTGCATTGCTGCTCTCTGGTCACGCGAGAAGGACCAGGGAATGGGAGGGTGATGGGATAAACCCTCTAACAAGTACGTCTATCAGGGTGTGAAACCCCCAGAACCAATATAATTAAGCTGACATAAGCCGTGGTTAGATAGTGCTAAATGAAAGGAAAGATTGTTCTGCCAATGCAGCTATTACAGGGATGGAAAACTCCTCCCCTCACTGTAGCAACTGTCTACTCCACAGTGCTACAGCAATATTTTAAGTGTAGACAGCCTCAGAGTGAGACCAGATCTTGCTCCATGGATGCTCAGGCACTAAGACAACAGCAATGACAATACACTAATGCTTCCATAGTTGGCAGAATTCAAACCTGCATGGGGAGACCCCAATGGATTTCTAGTCCATCGCCTTAACCACTCAGCCACAACTACTTGATGTACAGTTGCTGCACTACACAATGTTTCTGTTCTCACAGAATTGTCACTTCAAATTGCTCAGACCAGCTCCCCCAGCACACTCACGGCTGCATTAGTGTAAGTGTGTCCATGGCTGAACAGCAAGAGTTCCTGCCCATTTCCCTTCCAGCTGGAGCATGATGAGAGTGTGTTTGTGGTTAATGACATTGCTATAGGTTGTTGTTCATTCCCCACACTGACAATTCAGACAGTCCCTTTCCTGTTCAAATCTCCACCATATCATTCCAATAGCCGGGGTCAGGATTTCTCTGGGGCACTGAAATGTTTCAGGGGATTGGTGCATGAACTCAGCCTTGCATTCCATCCTTGATGTTTCATGGACTAACAACAGCAGCAGAAAGAAAAAGCCGAGCTAATATCTCCCTGGCAGGGATGCAGGTGACCACGTCCCCTCTGTCTGACCATCGCCATTGCAGGAGAGAAGGATTCACTGGAATCGAATGCCCTGGCTCAGACAAGAGACACAGGGAGGTTTTGCTGTTCATGGATCTGTGCAAAGGAAATTGTGTCTCTGTGTGAAATTGAGGCGGGAAATGAAACGTCCACATGGTGGCCCGGTGCCTTAAGGAATGTGGGTGAGGGACTGTGGCTGAGAAATTATTTAACAGGAATTGGTATCAATGTATTGCCCTGATTAAAAGCTATGGCTGTAAGGCAGCCACTGTTGTTAGTACTTGAACCTGCGTGGAGACACCTGAGTGGGTATCAAGTCCATTGCCTTAATCAGGGATAGTCAATTATTTTATCAAGATCCAAATTTCTTGGTCAAGGCCTAGTCAATGTCTAGACAGCAGAGAAAATAATACACTGATGATAATAAGAAGTATATAGAAAGATTTTGCAGTCACTATGGGCATAACTATGATGATTGTCTCGTGTTTCACTCTTTATATCTGACACCACCACTGCCTTTCCCTTTAGTCTTGTAGTTAACAAAGGGTAAAACTAAACATCACTTCAGATACAAGGGAGTGTTTGTGTTCATTCCTGTTAGCTACACAGGGGTTTGATGTAGCTGCTTTCAATCCTCCGGCTCTGCCAGGATAAGTAACATTTCAGGGTGTCACTGAACTGAAGGAGGGAGATCATTTTTGACAGGTTACGCCTCCTCTTAAAGGTGTTTGTCTGGCTGGCAGCCCTGGTTCCCAGGTCTCTCCTGAGGGAAGAAAGTTTCTGTGCAAAATACCAAAACTTTTAACAGAGAGGAGGGAAAGACCATGGCCACATGATGGGGTCAGTATGTTCCACAACATGGTTCTTTTATGTGGGATGACTCTGAACACTGACTGATCTCCACTCCCTTGTGTTTGAAGAGATGTTTAGTTGTGCACTTGGGAACCTATAAGGTTGAAGAAGTTTTATGGATAGTGACACTACGATTGAAGGGTTATTTAATGTTGTAGAAATTGTTAAAAACACTGAGCTTCAACTGGAACTGCCTGTTATTAAAGGCTGGTTTCCCCACCTCAGTTCCATAAGCTCTGCTAGAAATGCCCTGGCTTCTCTCCTGTCTCGGTGGGAACTATAGTGAATCGTCCCCTGCTGCCCTTGGCTCCAGGCTGGTTTTTCTGGGGAGGGGACGTGGAATTGATTTGTTCGCTGTTGAGAAGGGAGCCAGGCCAGTTCTCAGGGAACGAGAACTCCCAGCATCTTCCCAGCCCAGCCCAGGCTGCTGCCCTGTCCCAGCCTCTGTTCCCCTGGGGGCCCTGCGTGTTTGACTCTAGAGGAGGCCGGGAGCAGCAGCTGAGGCAGAGGACAGCCTGGGCCGGGCAGATAAGAAGGAGTTTAGCAAGCAAAAGAGGTAAAATGGCAGTGGAGTATTACCTTGGACTCGACGGCATTTCTCCATTGGTCTGTCTGCTTTGGGGCAGGGACAATAACACGTCCTGCTGCTTTCGTTATTTCAAAGGGCGGTTTAGGATTTTCATTCTCACACACGGTGCACAAAGCAGGACACAACCTTTGCTGTAAACTAAATGAGCTGCCCACAGATTCTGGCAGCCACAATGAGCATTAGGGTGAGAGCTCAGACCTGCCCCTGTCCAAGAGGGAGACAGGAGTCATCTGTGTGGGGACTGGACCACTGACCTATCAGCTCTTAACTCCCAAATGTTCAGTAACTCTATTATCAGTGTCCGTAAATGTAATTTAAACCGTAAGGAAAACCACACTGGGTCAGACCAAAGGCCCATCTAGCTCTGAAACTTGTCTTCTGACACTAGCCAACAACCAGTCAACAAGGCACCACTGGGAGTTGAACCCAGGGTCTCCTGTTTACGAAACAGATGCTTTAGCCAGCTAAGCCATGGTGCCTGTAGGTAGCTATAACACACTGTCTGCCCACACCTGACTCCCTGCCATCGCCACCAGGGCCTGACAAGCTTTGCTTGTGTTTGGATTCTGCAAAGCAGAGGAGCAGGTGACGTTTCCCTTACAAGTTGTGTGTGAGTGAATCTTTGGCCAGGTCTGCACTACAAAGTTGTTTCAGCAGAATTATATTGCTCTGGTGTGTGAAAAACACACAACGCTCCCTCGGTCGGTAGCTTGTGGCTGGTGTACACACTGCAATGCCACGTCTGGCGACAAAACTGCCCTGTTTTGGTGACGAAATAAAACGACTTCGATGAGAGGTCTAGAGCATTTTGCAGGAAACTTAAAGTAACAAAGTAAACGCTGCTGTTCATTATATCACCATAACTGGCCTCCTCCAGTATGCCACAATGCCCGCCGTGAACTCACCTGCCCTGCATTCCTGCTACAGAGCCATGGGCCCCTCCCCTTTCATCGCTCTGGGAAGTTCTCACAGCTGAGCCTGCTGCTCTGCTCCGGCAGCCAGGAGCAAATCACTGCCGTGGATGCTGCTCTCTCCCGCCCTGCGAACACAGAGCAGGGTGGTGGGAACTTCCTGACAGTGTAGGGGGGCCACTGGCATCTGAACTGTGACGCCCCCAGGACACCCCTTCCCTCGAGGAGGCTCTTACCTTCTAAACAGGGACTTCTGTTTTCTAGTAAAATCACTAAAAGGGAAGGAGAAAACTGAAAAGAGGTTCCTCCTGGCGCCCACATGCCTGAACCCGAATACTCTCTCAGTCCTCAAAGAGAGACCTGGAGAAGGAGACTTGCTGAAGCAAAGCCACAGGGGTCTCTGAGGTTTCCCTGGCCCCTCGCCCCTGTCCTGCCTGGCTGATGTCAGCATCTCTCTATGAGGTCACCACCTCCCACCACCTTTGACCAATAGTCTGAGGTCCTGCAAAAGGCCTTTGTGATGTCACTGCCACACCCCTCCCTTGCTGTGCCAATGTCCTGCCCCTGGCCAGGCACTTTGGAGGTTTGAGCTACTCCCTGTAGATCACCCCACTCAAGGAGCGTTCGTTCTAGGCAGCAAGCCGGCTAGACAGGGAAACATCAGACGCTGCTCCCAATGCTACACTCAGTTTTTCAGAAATTAGTCGACTTTATGGCCAGAAGAGACCATTAGAGCATCTAATCTGACCCCCTGCATATCACAGGCCTCCTGTATGACACAATAGTGACACTCTGCCACTTCAAGTTTGCTGGAAAAAGCTCTAGGCTTCTCATCAAAGTGTTTTTATTTTGTCACCAAAACAGGGCAGTTTTGTCGCCAGACGTGGCATTGCAGTGTGTGCACCAGCCACAAGCTGCTGACAGAGGGAGCATAGTGTGTTTTTCACACACCTGAGCAATATAATTCTGCTGAAATAACTTTGTAGTGGAGACCTGGCCAAAGATTCACACACACACACAGAGCTTGCAAGGAAAATGTCACCTGCTCCTTTGCTTTGCAGAATCCAAACACAAGCAAAGCTTGTCAGGCCCAGGTCACGATGCAGGGAGGCAGGTGTGAGCAGACACTGCACCTTAGTCACAGGCAATCACCATGGTTTAGCTGGTTAAGGTACCTGTTTTGTAAACAGGAGATGCTGGGTTCAACTCCCAGTGGTGCCTTGTTGAGACGCTTTTAGAGCACCTGGTATTGGCTACTGTCAGAAGACAAGATTCAGAGCTAGATGGACCTTTGGTCTAGCCCAGTGTGGTTTTTCTTATGGTTTAAATTACACTCACTGGCACTGATGATAGAGTTACTGAAAGTTTGGAAGTTAAGAGCTGATAGGTCAATGGTCCAGCCTGTCACAGATGACCCCCTCCCTCTGGGACAGGGGCAGGTCTGAGCTCTCGCACCAAATGCTCATTGTGGCTGCCAGAATCTGTGGGCAGCTCATTTAGTTTACACCCAGGGTTGAGTCCTTGATTCACACAACAAGGATAACAACCCTTTGTTTCTCCTGCTCCAATAACATGGAGACTGGGAATCCTACACCAGCCACAAGTGATCATTTCGGCAAGCAACCCAACCTATTTCCAACATACTGTAAAATCCACATGCAGACTCATACACAAAACCTTGCAAGAAAATCTTCTTGAGGGGGTCTGAAGCACCTGCTGCTGGAGGGAAGGAGGGAGCTGTGGGTGGGGATTGAGGGGCACTGGGAATAGGAGGGGGCTGTGGGTTGGGACAGAGGAGAAGGGTGAAGAGGAGCAGGCTCTGGTTGGGAGTGAGGAGCAGTGAGCATAGGAGGGACTGAGGGTTGGGATTGATGGGCATGGGGAAAAGAGGGGACATGGGTTTAGGCTGAAGAGCATCTTCATTTGGGGATCCAGCAGGACAGGGGAAGGCAGCAGGTGATTCTCATTCTTTAGGGATATTCTGTATGTAGGGGAGGAACATGCTATATGCCCAGACAGTTTTATTCCTCCAGCCTGTGAGGACAGAGAGGATGTCAGGAAGTTGCCCCTTCAATCCCCCCCACACAAAGACCCTTCTTAGGAAAGGGAAAATCCTGAAGAGAAAAAGTAGCACCAAAGAAGACTCCAGAAAGTCTGATTTTTACAACCATACTGAGAAGTTTATCACCTGACCAGGGATTTGAACCCTGGACCATCAGATTAAAAGTCTTATGCTCTGCCAACTGAGCTAGCCAGGCTCACATAGGAAAAGTGCCAATTGGTTCAGAGGTGAAGCTAGTCAAGAAAAAGAGAGACAGACACAATAGGGGAAACCTGCTGCTCTCTCTCTCTTCCCAGCCCTGGCCTGGCCTGTTATTAGTGCTGGTTAAAAAGACGGGAAAATATCGGCATCTATCAGCCTTTCATAGCTGTACAAGACTCAGGCACAATACAGGGGTGCCCATCTGCAAGTGCCGAATGGTTGGATTGGCTAATGCAGCCTGTAGATGTCCAGAGCACTCTGGGATATACAACCAAGTGTCCATCATCATCATTATTTCGAAGGGATAATGATAATGAGAGGAAGGGTCATTACTGACTCAGTAGTTGCATACAAAGGTGCACGTTTGGCAGTTACACTGGGAAATTCTGGCTCCTTCTCAGGCTCAGGTTGGCCACCCCGGTCTAGATGTAGAAGTTAAAACATTTAAACTTGAACGAGGGGCCAATTTCCCCATCATTTCACACCTTTACATCCAAACATGATGACTTTCTGAATGAACCCTCCTCGTTCAACCAGAAGATCTTGGGGTGGATGTAGGAGTCACTGGGTAAAATTCTCTGCACTCTGTTATGACTCAGGTAAGAGCAGAGGTACCTAGTGATCTAGTCTGGCTGTAAAATCTATATATCAACACCAAATATGCTGTGAAATTAATCCTCAGAAACGGCTGTTCCCCACCCAGACCCCAGCAAGGGGCTCTCCAGGGAAGGGGGCTGTCGAGGAAGGAAAGTAGAAAGACATCCTTCTCTCCCTGGAGGGACTGGGCTCTGCGCTTTGGACAGAAAGGAGGGGAAGGAAATAGCTACATGACGGCAGCAGAACCTAAGAAATGAAACACAACAGGCTTCTCAGCACGTTGCTTCTGAACAGTAAATGAACCTGACTCCCATATCACGAAAAGCCAAAAAGCCGTTTCTTTGTATGCCCAGGAGAAAAGAGTTCCAATCATTCCTGCCTGTTTACTTTTGAATTATTTTACATTATAAAGAAAATTGTAACAAAATTAGTCTGAACTTGAGCTGCCTGTTATTAAAAGCTTGTTCCCCAATTCAGTTCCAACTGCCCTGCTAGAAACACCCCCAGGTCCCTGCTCACCCAGGAATAGGAAAAAGAGAAACCCCCCCTGGGCACTGCCCTTGGTGCCAGGCTGCTGTCCCGGGGTGCGGGTGGGGACTGATTGTTTGCTGCTGAGGAGGGAGCCAGTAGAGGCCTCTGGTGCTCTGCTCCTAGCATCTGCCTGGCCCAGGCTGTCCTCTGCCGCTGCTCCCGGCCTGCTCTAGAGTCAAACACGCAGGGCCCCAGGGGAACAGAGGCTGGGACAGGGCAGCAGCCTGGGCTGGGCTGGGAAGATGCTGGGAGTTCTCGTTCCCTGAGAACTGGCCTGGCTCCCTTCTCAACAGCAAACAAATCAATTCCACGTCCCCTCCCCAGAAAAACCAGCCTGGAGCCAAGGGCAGCAGGGGACGATTCCCTACAGTTCCCACTGAGGCAGGAGAGAAGCCAGGGTGTTTCTAGCAGAGCTTATGGAACTGACCTGGGGAAACAAGCCTTTAATAACAGGCAGTTCCAGTTTAAGCTCAGTGTTTTTAACAATTTCTACAACATTAAATAACCCTTCAATCCTAGTGTCACCATCCATAACATTGCTTCAGCCTTACAGGTTCCCAAGTGCACAACTAAACATCTCTTCAAACACAAGGGAGTGGAGATCAGTCAGTGTTCAGAGCCATCCCACATAAAAGAACCATGTTGTGGTACATATTGGCCCCATCATGTGGCCATCGCCTTTCCCTCCTCTCTGCTAAAAGTTTTAGTATTTTTCACAGAAACTTTCTTCCCTCAGGAGAAACCTGGGAACCAGGGCTGCCAGACAAACACCTTTAAGAGGAGGCGTAACCTGTCAAAAAATGATCTCCTCTCTTCAGTTCAGTGACAGCCTGAAATGTTACTTATCCCAGCAGAGCTGGAGGAATGAAAGCAGCTACATCAAGCCCCTGTGTAGCTCACAGGAATGAACATAAACACTCCCTTGTATCTGAAGAGATGTTTAGTTTTACCCTTGGTCAACTACAAGACTAAAGGGAAAGGCGGTGGTGTCAGATATAAAGAGTGAAACATGAAACAATCATCATAGTTATGCCCATAGTGACTGCAAAATTTTCTATATTCTTATTATCATCAGTGTATTATTTTCTCTGGCATCTAGACATTGACTAGACCTTGACCAAGAAATTTGGATCTTTATAAAATAATCAACTACCCCTTGTTAAGGTAATGGACTTTACACCCACTCGGGTGTCTCCACGCAGTTTCAAGTACTAACAATAGTGGAACCTTACAGCCATAGCTTTTAATCAGGGCAATACATTGATACAAATTCCTGTATGATATGAGTGTTGCGGGCGCGGGTCCACAGCGAGGCGATGTCGCCCCTGTCCCAGGCGAACTCACCGTCCAGGGAGCCGCTCAGGAAGGTCGCCACATCTTGGTCAGAGGGAGCTCTGCCGATTCGCTTCGCAGTGGTGGCGTGCAGGGCGGCCGTCGCAATGTTCTTTACCACGGCGTCCGGGCACGTCAGGAGGCGGAAGGAATGCGTGATTACTGCAATGTCACACAGGTCTCCTGTGCCGGTGAGCGATGTATACGAGCTCATTGCTGGCTCTCTCTCCCTTGGTCTTTTATCACTCCAAGTCCTTTCTTAAATACATCCATGGCTTCTATACTTTCTTCCTCATTATTTTTTTCCTTTCATTGAGCTTTAAATTTTGAGCATTTTGAGGGAAGGAACAGACCATCATTTGGGAGACTGCCAGCTCCATAGCAAATCTGAGCATAGAAGAATCCCAACCCTTTGTCCTGCATATTTAGCTCCCAGCCAGCAGTTTTCCTCTCACTTTTATTTATGTTGAGCTAACTACAAACAGCCTCATGTATCCTTTTCATGTCAGAGAAATCTATTGACTGATGATCACATTTCCGCTCCTTTCCTGGCTAGGCAGGGTTGGGGTGTGAGGAATCAGAACATAATAATTGGAACTCTCTAAACCCTCCTTTTAACATACAACATCCCATTCCACTTTTAAAATAACATTCTCCCATCATATTTTTGAACCCTCATCATCTTGCATGTCTTCAAACGATGTTAACGCAAACTCTGAGCTACAAATCTCCTTACTGTTCCATTGGTATTTTTAGCACAGTATATTGATTTTTATTGCCATCTTGTTTTACTCTCAGACTGTTTTTTATAAATCATCACAAATGCAGTAACGAGGAGTTAGAGAAATATACAAGAAATGAAGACAGTGTGATCCAGTCGATAGGCAGAGAGCTGACTCCGTCCGCAGCCTGAAACAATCTCCATGACAATAAAAAGGGCTGGGAGGGATATGACACCGAAGTACTTATATGCCCCGTGCAGAGCTGGAGCCAATGTAGGAAGAAGTAGAGATGCTAAAGATGGCTGAAGGGGGACAGTCAGCTCCTGAAGGGTTATTTTCCCCTCTCTTAGCTAGGCTAGAAGAGGAGAAAATTCTGCCTCACTCTCAGAGGATGGAAATGTCAATTTGACCTCACTTCCTGTCCTACTAAAGCTCAGAGACAGGAAGAGACATTTCCTGCCTAAGAGCCTCAGGAGAGCAAGGCTGGGGAGCAAGCAAAGCTAAGGGCCCCGTTACACAGAATCTAACTCCTGTCAGCTCGTGTGAGGTGGTATCAAAACCCCTCCTGGGCTTCTAGGAAAGAGTTAGTATTGGCTCCATGGGTTTTCCTGGAAGAGCCTCTAGTGGTAGGAAGAAGAAGTGGAGAGGGTGGCGATGGGCCTAAATGAAAGCAGAAGAGGATTGTTCTTCTTGGGGTTTGTTTGTGTTACTCTTGTGATCCTTGTGGAGGAAGCTGAGGCGTCATTTGAGTTTGTGTCAAAGCCTTTGGTTGGGCTCAGTTTGTGACCCTGAGCACAGGGGATCCTTCACCCTCCGTTCTTGTCCCCTCAAGGCAATGGAGAATAGACCAGGTTCTAAAATTAGACAGAGGAGCCAGAGAAAGCTTCCTACGGGTGATAAAAAACACCCACTGTTACCTCTCTGGTGGTCTAGTCCAGGGGTCCCCAACCTTTTCAGGACCAGGGACCGGTCATGCCTGCGGAGGGAGCGCTCGTCCCGCGGCTCGGGAGGTCCACCGGCTCTGGTTGAGCTGCCGCAGGCATGACTGCGGATGGTTCGCTGGTCCAGCGGCTCAGCTGGACCGCCCGCGGGCATGCCTGCGGCAGCGCAACCGGAGCCGGTGGACCACGTGGACCGCGTGCCGGCGGGCGGTCCAGCTGAGCCGCGCGACCAGCGAACCGTCCGCAGTCATGCCAGGGGGAGGTCCACCGGAGCCCCGGAGCAGCGGACCTCCCGCAGGCATGACTGCGGAGGGAGCGCTCGTCCCGCGGCTCGGGTAGACCTCCCGCAGGCACGCCTGCGGGAGGTCCACTGGGTCGGTTCGCGGCCCGGTTTGTAAGAGGCCGCGGACCGGTACCGGGCTGCGGACCGGGGGTTGGGGACCCCTGGTCTAGTCTATTCATTAGGTTTCAGCGCTTTCACCACCACGACCCTGATTTGATTTCATCAGGGAAAGAAGCTTTTCAATACATACCTTCACTTGTCTCCTCAACTGATATTTCATCATGCTCAGATGGGTTTTGGAGACCAAGTGAAAATCAAACGGCCTGAGAACAGAGCATACGTACGTTCCCATTGTGGACCTTTCATACAAGTAGAGCTGGGCAAATCATTTATTTCCTTGCTTGCTAGCTAGCCTACCCTACATAATAATAATAATAATAGTTCAGGTTGCTCCAAGATGAATTTTTTTTCAGTTTTCTTGTTGAAACAAAACTAAAAAAAATCATAAAAAATCATTTTTGGGCCACCAAAATATTTCAGTAAATAAAATATTCATCCAAAAAACATTCACCCAGCTCTATAGACTAGTCTTTAGAATTAACCACCTGGAGAGAAGGATCAGTAGCCTCTTCCATGCCTGAAGTCTAGCTGCTGAAGGGTTCTGAGGAGAATCAGATTTCATAGCCTTCCACCTGTATGCCGCTGGTTGCTGCCTTGCTCAAGGTGAAAGGCAACATGGCTTAGTGGCAAATCTACATATAGCCTCTGTTCAAATGTTTATAGAGCTCAGAGAGAGGAAGAAACATGACCTGCCTAAGATTATAGAGAGGACAGAGTGTGCAATCACCACAGCAGAAGGGTCAGCAATGTGGTTGCTTGTTGAGGACACAGAACTCACAAGATGGCAAAGCTCAGAGCCCCATTACAGGGAGTCAGACTGTGATTAGCTCACAGTGAGGGGGAGCAACACCCCTCCATTGGTCTCTATGCCAGAGCTCCTATCAGCTCAGTGTCCTTCCTGCAAGAGTCGGCTGCTAAGAGGGTTGCAATGGGGTAAATGAAAGCAGAGGAGGATTGTTCCTCATGGGTTTTCTTTGTGTGTCTCTGTGATCCTGCCGGAGGAAGCATGATTTGAGTTTGTTTCAGTGGGTTGGGTTGGGCTCAGGTTGTGACCCTGAGTACAGGGGTTCTCTGCTCTTAGCCCCTCAGGGAATGGACAATGGAGCAGCTTCCGAAAGTGGATAGAAAGTAGCCTAAGAAAGTGTAGCATAAGTGAGATAAAAATTATCATCACCTCCCTGGTGGTCTAGTGGTTCGGATTTGGCACTTTCACTGCCACAGCCTGGGTTCGATTCCCAGTCAGGGAAAAGAGACTTCAAACTAAAGAAGCTTCAGTTATTCTTCACTTGCACTGTAAACAAATCCATGTTTTTTTCCTGATTCCCCCATCTTCCCAGTGTCTCCATGGCAGGGCTGGCACCAGTGCAGCAAGCAGGTGCCTGGGGTGACCAATGGAAAGGGGAGGCATGTCAGGCTCTTTGGTGGCAATTCAGCCCTCTCAGTCCCTCTTGGAGGGAAGGACTTGCCACCAAAAGTGGCAGCGGTAGAGCTGTCCCTGATTGTGGCTTTAATAAATTTTTTTTCCACTTGGGGTGGAAAAATGCTGGATCTGGCCCTGCTCCATGGAAGACAATTTGTTAAATCCCAGATAAGTGGAATTATATCAGTTCTCAGCCTGAGTTCTTAGGTCTTAATCCTCAGGATATTGTCCCACCATGGGGCCATTTCCCACCTGTCTTTCATACAGAAACACAATTTTCTTTGCACCGACACAGGAACAGCAAGATCTTTCTCTGTCCCTTGTGCAAAGCAGGGGGCCAAATTCCATGGAAACAATGGATGAGCTGGGGCCCCTGGGTACATCCAGCCCTGGCTGTGAGAAGGCCTCCACTTCCCACATAACGCTCTCAAACCTGCAGTCATCAGGCATACAGAAGATGCTTACAGTTTCACTCCATACGAGTCCAGTTCCTTGCTGTTTCCTGTCTAACCACTGCACACATATGGTATCCCCTCCCTACCCGGAGCTGCTTCCTGGATTTTGCGCTCAGGACAGGAAAACGAGAATGGAGAGGTAAGCTGTGCAGGGAACTCTTCCTCAGCTCGCACTCCACCCGCCAAGGGCCTTTCGAGGTCTTCTACGGACTTCAGGTTTCATTTGATTTCCAAGGTTTATGGGCTCATTAATTAGCCATCTCTCCTAATGCAGGGATCCTACGGGTCAGACCAAAGATCGATGGCCTAAAAGAGCTAAGAAACAGAAATAAAGGTGAGCGCTAGGCGTTACATTCAGATGAGCATCCAGAATCTGACTGTGCCCTGGCATGTTCAACGCTGCCGAAAAGAAGGAGCTCGTCAGGTCCCTCTGCTAGCACCCAAATCTGGTGGCTAGTCGGTCTGCTGGGAAATAAGGAAAAGGAAATGAATAAAGAAGTCAGGCAATAATAAGGAAATGAAGAGGTTTTGTGAGATCTCTTTGTGGCTCTTGGCAGTCTGCCTGGGACTTAACTATCTTGATCAATTTTGTATCATCTGCAAATTTTGCCACCTCACTGTTTAGCCCTTTCCCCAGATCATTTATGAATAAGTTGAACAGTACTGCTCCCAGTACAGACACCTGGGGATAAGAGAGGGCAGATCCTCTTCTGACACTGGCAGACCAGGTGCCAGCTCATGCCAAGGCCCCTAGGCCTTACTGAAAAGTGACAAACGCATGGCTGGAAACTAGTCTTGCTCACCTGTTTGTTAGTGTTGTTAAAACAGGCATTAGCTTTATAAAAACGTGTTTAGAGTTTATGACAAGCTCGTGAGTTGCTGCAGGCATTATTCTCACCTATAATAGCCGTAGCCCATGTTGTAAGGCGATATATAAGCGTTGGCACTAAACCCCGCCACCAGTCAGGAGAGAAGCATTACCAAGTGTGAAATGCTAGTTTACCAGAAGAGGCGTCATCTCCTTTCCAACAACAGAAGGCCCTGACTGAGACCGGGACCGGGGTGGGGGGGCACATGACTTTTGCAGCAGATGCACCACTTTTGCAACTAACGTTTGCTACCTCACTCCATAACACCACACCCAGAGCAATCTTTTACCTCTAAGGACCAAAATACACCATGAAAAAAAATCTAACAGCATAAGCTTATGATGAGCAACTGCAGCGCTAACAACAATTTTAAGAGATTCAAAACCATCTCTGTTTTTCCACACCAGGGACAGTGCCAAAGCCCTGCACCTGGCCCCATAGAATTAAGTCTCACGTCTCCCTGGGAACTCGACTTCTTGTGCCCAGAGAGTCTCAGCTCCCCTCAGCAGATGACCTGAGAAACACAGTGTCCGGCTTTTCCAAAGAAGAGCTTAGACCCTCTCATCATGTGGCCTAAAGGATAAGGCATCTCCCTGTGGATCAGATGATTCAGGATTTGAGTCCCCTCGTGGTTGTGCTCACTTTGTGCTGAAAGTCCTGCTCCCTTCAGGGCTGGAACCTCTTCTTGGCCGCTCAGGCCAATGCTCTGGCTTCAGCTAGAGCCCCGGGAAGGAGTTGGGGGTTGGGCGTCACAAAGGCTGGGGCATGAGCCCCAGGTGCTTCCATCTCACCTTTGCCCTTCCTGACTTGCCAAAGAAAATGGGCGGCTGCCCGGGCTAGAGTTTGGAGCAGTTTCCCTCTTTCCCTGTGCTTGAGGGGGGTTCCTACATAGCGCCTTTGGAGCCTGGGTGTTTCTCTGCTTCTCATCAGCTGGGGAAAAGGCTCTTGGGGTAAAATCTCCTGCCCCACTGCAAAAGTGAGCACGGAGAGTCCTTCTCTCTGGTCACACACTCCCAGGGGTTAATCGCCTCCTGAAACTGTCTGTCTCTTCAGCCCACCTGGTCCCCGTCAGTCCCCCTTCGTTTTGCTGCTCCCCAGTCACTTACTTCAGGAAGCGCCGTCCACGGGGTGCAGTAGGTCCCACCACTGCCACCAGTTGTCATGGAGTGTGGGGGAGTCCGGCCCTGCACCCCTCTTCCTGGGACTCACAGTGACTCTCAGCCAGCCAGTAAAACAGAAGGTTTATTGGAGACAGGAGCACAGGCTACAGCACAACCAGGACCCCTCAATCGAGTCCTTCTGGGGTTCAGGGTGCTTGGATCCCAGCATAGGATTCCCTGAACTCTCCCCCCCAAGCCCCAAACCGAAACTGACCCAACCCCCTCCAGCCGGCTCCCTGGCTTTGTCTAGCTCCCCGGGCAAAGGTGTTGACGTCCCCTCCCCCCTCCCTAGCTCATGGTACAGGCTGAATACCTGTCCCTCACCTAAAATCCTCCCTGGCTCTCCCAACTCCCACACAGACAGCCTCTACTCCATCACAGCAGGTCAGGACTGGGATAGCAGGGGCTGCGGGTCGGGAGTGAGGGGCACCGGCAGAGCTGTGAGTCTGCAGGTCAGGGCTGGGATACCAGGGGCTGCGGGTCGGGAGTGAGGGGCACCGGCAGAGCTGTGAGTCTGCAGGTCAGGGCTGGGATACCAGGGGCTGCGGGTCAGGAGTGAGGGGCACCAGCAGAGCTGTGAGTCTGCAGGTCAGGGCTTGGATACCAGGGGCTGTGGGTCAGGAGTGAGGGGCACCAGCAGAGCTGTGGGTCTGCAGGTCAGGACTGGGATAGCAGGGGCTGCGGGTCGGGAGTGAGGGGCACCCGCAGAGATGTGGGTCTGCAGGTCAGGACTCGGATAGCAGGGGCTGCGGGTCGGGAGTGAGGGGCACCCGCAGAGCTGTGAGTCTGCAGGTCAGGACTGGGATAGCAGGGGCTGCGGGTCAGGAGTGAGGGGCACCGGCAGCGCTGTGAGTCTGCAGGTCAGGACTGGGATAGCAGGGGCTGCGGGTCGGGAGTGAGGGGCACCAGCAGAGCTGTGAGTCTGCAGGTCAGGACTGGGATAGCAGGGGCTGCGGCTCGGGAGTGAGGGGCACCACTAGAGCTGGGGGGAAACCACGGGGCTGCGGGTCTGGAGTGAGGGGCACCAGAAGAGCTGTGAGTCTACAGGTGTGGACTGGGATAGCAGGGGATGCGGGTCAGGAGTGAGGGGCACTGCCAGTGCTGTGGGTCTGGAGGTCAGGACTGGGGTAGCAGGGGCTGCGGGTCGGGAGTGATGGGCACCTTATCACCATGAGCTGCTCCCCGCCAGGCACCACACCCCATTCACACGCCTTTGGTCACTCCGTAGCTCAGTGGCAATCACTGCCCCGAAGTGACTCCGGTGCAGGCACCCACCGCACGAACTCCCCACACCGGATTCTGGTCACACGCAGAGAATTCTCTCCGCCGGGCTCCTTCGGTTCCTCTCGCTGCTCTCCGTCCTGCCGCCAGACACTGCTCATCTGCATAACCCCGCCCATGGACACGTGACACCTTCTGTCGTTTTGGTCTGAGTGAATGAGTTGGCTGCATGGACTGAGCACGTCACCGCACGTCACAGCCGCTGGGCGGGGATTGTCTGTGAGCCCGGCGCTGGGGGCGGGGCTTCAGGGAGAGACCCAGCCCCATAGACAGACTGGGGTAGGGAGCTATTGGGGGAAGGGATGGGGAGAGGGAGAGACCCAACCCCATAGACCCTTAGGGGCAGGGAGATATTGGGGGCAGGAGGGGAGAAGGGGGGTTGGCAGAGACCCAGCCTGGGGTGCAGGGAAATGGGCTGGTTTGGAAGGAACTGGGGAGGAGAAGAGACACAGGGCAGGACACACATTGGGACAGGGAAACTGACTCACTCCGAATACATGGGGAGCAGGGCAGGGCGGAGACAGATCATGCTGGTCCCAGGGTAATTTCGGGGGGTTCTGATGCCCCACTCAGCCGGGGGGCTCCCCTCTGGGCTGAGGAGCCCTGGGGTGGGGCGGGTGCAGGGGCTGGGTGTGTGTGTCAGGCTGGGGGAGCTGCCTGGGCAGAGGGGCTGGAACCAGGGGCGGCTCCCGGCACCAGCACACCCAGCGCGTGGTTGGGGGGCAAGCTGCAGGGGGCGCTCTGCTGGTCGCCGCGAGGGCAGCAGGCACCCCAACCCCTCCCCCACTCTTCCCCCCTAGCCCCACTCCCCTCCCAGAACTGGGGGAGAACCCAGGAGTCCTAGCTCCCAGCCCTGCCCCTCCCCTCCCCTCCCCTCCCCTTCCAGAGCTGGGGGGAGAACCCAGGAGTCCTAGCGCTGCCCCTCCCCCACTCTACCCCCTAGCCCCACTCCCCTCCCAGAGCTAGGGAGTCCTGGCCCCCCATATTTCCATATGGCTCTATCCAACAGCTGCCCCCCCCGAGTGGGGAGAGACGAGGCCAAGGGACATGGGAGTTCGCGTCAGGAGCCGGGGTGGGGGCGGGGCGGGGCCGGGGCTCTCTGGGGGGTGGGGCGGGATGAGGAGTTGCGCTGTGGGGGAGGTGTCAGGTTGACCCAGGGACCCGCCCTTATCTGGGCTGGAGAGGACGGAGGCGCCCCGGGGCAGGCTGGGAGTTGTAGTTCCTGGCTCGTCTCAGAGCGGAAGTGACAGCCCGGTTGCTCAGACAACGCCCCCCTCCCGGTGCACTCTGGGAAGCGTAGTTCTCTCTCTCTCTCTCTCTCTCTCACACGCGGCCTCTATTGGAGGAGGGGCCGTAGATCGTCACTTCGCCGCACCCCTCCCCGCTCCCTGATTGGCGGAGAGAGCGCGGGACGGAGACTCAGCGCTTGGCGGGAGGCCCCGGTTCCCTCGCCCCGAGGCTTCGCTGCCCCCCGCCCGCTGCAGCCGTTGGGATTCGAATCCCGCGTGGGATCCGGGCTGGGGGGGGCACAGGGCAGAGGCCTCCAACCCCGCCCCCAACCTGCCCCTGCAGTGTCCCCCCCCCTCCGCTGTCACCCTCCCGCCATCCTGTCCGCTCTGCCTGGCTTTTCCCTTCGCCACCACCCCTCCTCCTCCTCCCCCCCGTCCTCAGCGCCCCAACCCCAACCTCCTCTTTCCCCCAACCCTTCCTCTTCCTCCTTCCCGCTAGTGGAAAGTGCTGGGAGAATCCCCCAGCCAAAGCTGCTCTGACAGTGCTAAGCAGCATCTTACCATTCAAGGTCAGAGCGCACTGCCCAGGAGGAGGAGTGTTTGGCTCTGGGGTTTCACTTCAGCCCAGTCTAGAGAGAGGGGCCCAGCCATGGAGTTTGGCTCAAGAAGACCAATTCTCCAATTTGTTAAGGGCGTTTTGAATTCCAGTCCTGTGCTCCAAAGTGCTTGGTGTCAGCTGCAAATTTTAGAAGCATGTTCTCCGCTCCATTTTCCAAATCAGTAATGAAACTATTGAATAGTACCGGACCCCGGACTGATCCCTGCTGGACCCACTAGGTGCACCCTCTCCGTTGGACAGCCAGACATGGAGATGGGCTCTTGGAGTCTGGGCTTTCAACCAGCTCTGCCCCCACATGACACTGATTGCGTCTAGACCGCATTTCCCTCCTTTGCTTCTGAGAATGTCCTATGGGACTGTGTCAAATACCTTAGTAACACTGAGATAGATCCCATCTACTGTTTACCCACCTCCACTGGGCCCGGAACGCTGCTGACGAAGGAAAGAGGATTGGTTTGGAATCATTTGTTCTTGACAAATCCATGCTCACTAGTCCTAAGAACCAAAGTGTCCTGTAGGTGCTGCTGACACACTGATTGTTTAAGAATGTATTCCAGTATCTCCCCAGCTAGGGAAGTGAGGCTAGCTAGTCTGTAAGTCCCAGGGGTCTCTTTGTTCCCCTCTTAAAGATAGGTCCTGTCTCGTTCAAGGATGGGAAGATGTTCTTTTTCAGGGATCTCAGATGAGAACTGGGGCACAATACCTGGTTTGTTAAGGCCACAAAAATGGAGGCAGGAACCTCTTCTCTTCTGCTGGCAAAAAAACCCAGGTACCTAAGAGACAGGGACTCACATCCCTGAAGGGGCTTTAGAAAAGGCAGTGGTTAAAAACTTTGGCCCCGACCACTTCCTGTTTCCACAGACTAGACATTTTAGCAAACTTTAGAATTCCTTGGTGCTAAACACCGAGAAACTCCCCTTTCTCCTTCACAGAGGGCTTTAATGCCCCTTATCTCACTCAGGCTCACGACCACCCAGAGTTCGAGAATTGTCCCTGTTCCCATTGGACAGATGGGGAGAAGCCTGAGGTGCAGAGAAGGGAAGTGACCTACCCAAGGGCCTACACAGCAAGGCGGTGGCAGAGCCAGAAAGAGAAGCCACCAGTCCTGACTCCTGTTCTAACAAACAGCAAACCCCCCCAGAGGCAGGGATAGAGCCCAGGAATCGAGATGGTAGGGAAATTTCATTGAAACCATTTCTGTCAGAAAATCCCATTCAGACTAAACGAGTTTGTTTCTCAAAATCATAACCAGTGGGATGAAAGTTATTTGCAAAAATATTTTGTTGCAAAATAGCATCTCCTGTTTGTCACAGTGTGTTAAATTGTCTTGTCGCACACAAAGAGGAGACACTTAGATCTCGAAAATTAGATAACATGCTTCAGTCTGAGCTAAGTAGTTGCTACTCTTAACAATTTCAAAATAAAAAAATACAAATAAAATGGACTATTTCAGCTATTCTATTATGTCATAATCTGCTCTGAGTAAACGTGATAGGACACCTCAAATTACGCACTACTCCTAGTGACACGCTCCAATGTATCCCCATCCTCCACCCTACTGTGAGGTAGGTAGTAGCAGATCATTACTATCCCTACTTGAAAGAGGGAGAAGCTAAGGCTGAGAAAGGAGAATTCACTTGTCTTAGGTCACACAGCCAGCCAGGGGCAGAGTTGGGAATAGGACCCAAGAGCCCAGATTTTCAAACAAGCCATCGGATCTTGAATTTCACACATTGAATAAAGTGCTCTCAGATGAGCTCCAGACCAACAACAGTTCACAGTAATTATTCAGCAAGTATTTGAGGAGAACTGCAATGTTAGAGAGAATCATGAACTGCTCAGAGACAATTAATGCAGAGAAACAGCAAAATTCATCAAATATATAAGTGGTTCTGACTTATTTCCTTGGGCTTAAAAGAGAACAACAAGGACCGGAATCTCCTCCCTGTCAATAACCCCCTGCTCAGCCAATCAGGGTAGAGAATGAGGACAGGAGGCTGAGGGTTCTCACCAGAGAGCCCAAAGGATGGCCCAGGTCACCGGTGGGGATCACTGCCCGAGCACTATTTCAGCCTCACATTTTTGGGTGGACCTCCCACAGTGGGAGCTGCCGAGCACTCTCCCGCAACACACACACACTCAAACACACACACACTCCTCGCTCCTGCTGTTGGGAGGGGAACAGGTGAAAGGACAAAAGAAGCAAGAGACAAAGAGAAAGAAGGGGGGGAGGGATGGAGGAAAAGGTGAAATAATAAGGACAAACCCCAATGTCTCCAGTGATTCTAAGGGACAAAATCCCAGGTGCGGAATAAAATTCTGCCTCCTTAAGCTTCTGTTTTCCATGCCTAAAATTCAACTGTCACCAGATGGATCAGACTGAACAGGTTTCAAACCTCGAGGAGGCTCTTACCTTCTAAACAGGGACGGCTGTTTTCTAGTAAAATCAGGAAAAGGAAAGGAGAAAACTCAAAAGAGGTTCCTCCTGGCGCTCACGTCCGTGAACCCGAATACTCTCTCATTCCTCAAAGAGAGACCTGGAGAAGGAGACTGGCTGAAGCAAAGCCACAGGGGTCTCTGAGGTTTCCCTGGCCCCTCACCCCTGTCCTGCCTGGCTGATGTCAGCATCTCTCTGTGAGGTCACCACCTCCCCACCACCTTTGACTAATAGTCTGAGGTCCTGCAAAAAGCCTTTGTGATGTCACTGCCACACCCCTCCCTTGCTGTGCTAATGTCCTGCCCCTGGCCAGGCACTGTGGAGGTTTGAGCTACTCCCTGGGGATCACCCCACTCAAGGAGCATTCGTTCTAGGAAGCAAGCCGGCTAGACAGGAAAACATCAGACGCTGCTCCCAATACTACACTCAGTTTTTCAGAAATTAGTCGACTTTATGGCCAGAAGAGACCATTAGAGCATCTAATCTGACCCCCTGCATATCACAGGCCTCCTGTATGACACAATAGCTACTTTTGGGGCAAACACATTCCAGAAAGGCATCTAGTCTTCATTAAATGACATCAGGAGATGGCAAATCCATCACTTTCCTTGGTAGCTTGTTCCTGTGGCGAATCATTCTAGCTGTTGAATATTTGTGTCTTATTTGTAATATGAATTTGTCTCTTTTCACCTTCCAGCCATTGGGTCTTGTTATGCCTTTCTCTGCTAGATTAAAGAGCCCTTTAATACCCGATCTATTCTTTCCATGAAGGCCCTTCAACGCTTCAATGAATTCACCTTTCAATCTTCTTTTGATAAGCTAAACAGGTTACGCTCTTTCAATAGCTCACTAGAAGGCATTTTTCCCAAGCCCTCAGAACATTTGGTGGCTCTTTGGTCATCAGAGTCCTGAACTGTAGCTTGTTCTTCTGCACAGCACAGCTCCTGGAGAAGAGGGATCTGCAAATGTACATTCATATGATACCTTTGTTTAATTGATGAAAACATAAACTAGACACTTAGAGGATTGGAACTGATTTCAGCTGATGGACAGCTTTGCTAGGTTTTTATGCATTTGGACAGCAAAATGTTGAGTATTTACATTCATATCAAGCACTCCTGTATAGAGGAGCCCCTGAACATAATGGAGAATGGAAATGAAAATGTTTTCCTTTTTTTTGAAAAAAGAAAGAAGGTTATAAAACAACACAGGGGTTTGAACTAAGGACCACTTGATCAGCAGTTAAGCACTCTACCACTGAGCTATGCCCCCATGACAGCAAGAGTATAGAATTGTGATCTCCAGGACTTTTCAGGACGGACCCTGCTTCCTCGAGCTCCTTTGCCATTCCGAGACCACAGGAGGTTTTAAAAATGGGGTTTGATTAAACTTCTTAAATGTGGTAAACACCACAGCTTGCACACCCACCGATATAGCTTCTCCCACTGACATAGCTGCCAGCTCTTGGGAAGTGGATTAACTACACCCCCAGGAAAACTCTCTCCCATCAGCATAGAGCAGTGGTTCTCAAGCTGTGGGTCAGGACCCCAAAGTGGGTCATAACCCTGTTTTAATGGGGTCACCGGGGCTGGCATTAGACTTGTTGGTGCCTGGGGCTGAAGCCAAACGTCTGAGCCCCACCACCCAGGGCTGAATCCCTCAAGCTCTGGTTTTGCCCTCCCCTCACTGGGGCAGGGCTCAGGCTTTGTCTCCCCTGCCTCTGCCCAGTGTGGAGGGGCTTGGTCCCTCTTTCCAGGGCCATGTAGTAAGGTTTTTTTGGCAGAAGGAGGTTGCAGTGAAAGGAAGTTTGAGAAACCCTGGCATAGAGCCTCCGAATATGTCTAGACTTGGCTCCCTGTGGCAGATCAGACACTGAAAGTGCAGCCATGGAGACACCACACCCCAGCCTTGCCTAGCAGGCAAGAATCAAACTTCCACAGAGAGATGCCTGTTGTTTTCTAACCCATCTCCTTAAGCCCTCAGCCACCACCACTTAACAAAGGGGCTTTTCTACACTATGGTTCTGGTCTCACTAAAGGGTCATTTCCAATTGTTTGCTCAGACCAGCATTAGGGGAAATGGTGCCCTGGGCAAAGCTTGTACTTTGGCACTTCCCCATTGCCCCTGGATGATCCCCACTCCCCCTTTACCGCTAGCTCCTGCACTCCCAACCCTTGCACCTCCTTCACCCCTAACTCCTGCCCCCTCCTGTGCCCCCTTTGCCCTTAACTCCCTGAGCCACCAGCCATTGCCCCTCTTCTGCAGCCCCTTCACATGGCTCCAGCGCTGGGGGCCCCGCACTTGTTCTCCCTTTCCTTGGGCTTTGGCATCACTAGCCCCTGATTAGCGAGTAGGGTTCAGTGGTCCCCAAATAGTGGGGCATGACTCCTAGGGGGACACAGAGGAACATTCATGGGGGCACCTCAGGGCCTGAGCCAGCCCCCATGGAGGGAGCAGCCCTCAGCCCCACTCTGCCCCAGCTCTTCCCCAACCCCACCCTCAGCCTGGGCCTCTGGCTCCCAGCTCGGCCTCGACCCCGACCCCCTTACCCCTGTCTGCACCCCTCTCCCCAGCAAGCAACAGCCCCACTCCCAGCCCATGTTCTCAACTGTGACTTCTGAGGGGCCACAGCCATGGCTAAGAGGTCACAGAGTGAAATGTTTGGGGACCACTGGTTTAGGATGACGTTCTCAATCACTTCTATGAAGTCCAATAAAAGCTATTTCTCACCCACCGACCCCTCCATCAGGACGGTCTAGGTATGTTCTGCTGCCCTTCACTCATGCAGGAAGGATAATAACATTTCATTCCATTCAATCCTAAAGTGATTTGTAACCCACCATCAGCCGAAACTGGTCATTTTGGGAAAGCGGCCCCATCATGCTGCATAGCTAGGCAGAGTAGATGTGTCTGTGCAAACATGGTCTGTTCCTGAAGTCTTTCCCCCAGGTCCTCACTAGATGTGAGGCGGGGAGCTCATTCAGCCCCTGCTTCCGCTTAGTATTTAAAAAGGCCTTATTGTCCCTAGCTCTGCTGGCCTTAGATTTCTCCTTCTATCCCTTTTCTAACAACTCAGATGAGGTGGCCGAGTGGTTAAGGTGATGGACTGCTAATCCATTGTGCTCTGCATGCATGGGTTCGAATCCCATCCTCATCGGGTGCATTTAGTTTTCACCCCTCCTTTGTAGACAACCATCTCCCCCTTTGGAACAATGACAGATCAAACAATGTTGCTTCTTGCAAACAAAAACCTTCTCAGAAACTCAGAACTCCCTTGCTTTAAATAAAATGTCTAAATCCCAGATTTCTTTAAAAAAGAAATTCTCTGGTGCTGTATTTCTTAGTTTTTATCTCAAGAGGTAACATCCTCATCTTCTCCCCCAAACACCCTGGGACCTGCCCAAATTATTAAAATACCCTCAACCCGAGCAAGGCCAGAGCAGTGAACCAGAGCTAGTGTCTAGGCCAAGTTGTTCTGAAGGAGGCAACTCAAACATTTTCTCCCTGCTTCCCTTTGCAAAGTCTGACTGAGAAAACAAAATTCCCCAAACTGAAAATTTTCTGCTGAAAAACGAATACTAGTCTGTTTGGGGACTTTGGTTTGCAAGTATTATTGTTATTATTCTCTTCTGATTTCTGAGTCAGTTCAGTTCAGTCTTTGTCCTCCAGGTGTGTTTCCAGCTGCTGAGTTGTGGGGGAGAGAGGCCAAGTCATGATGTCTCTTCCCCTCTTTCATAGTTTCTTCCAACTTGCTAGGAAGCTCCTTTGTTACCATGTGAGTCAAGCAGTGTCCATTGTCTCTGTGCTATCTTGGGCCTGGTCTACACTAGGACTTTAATTCGAATTTAGCAGCGTTAATTCGAATTAACCGTGCACCCGTCCACACCAGGAAGCCATTTAATTCAACCTAGAGGGCTCTTTAGTTCGAATTCGGTACTCCACCCCGACGAGGGGAGTAGCGCTAAATTCGACATGGCTATGTCGAATTAGGCTAGGTGTGGATGCAAATCGAACTTACTAGCTCCGGGAGCTATCCCACACTGCACCACTCTGTTGACACTCTGGACAGCAGTCCGAGCTCGGATGCTCTGACCAGCCACACAGGAAAGTCCTGGGAAAATTTGAATTCCTTTTCCTGTCTGGACAGTTAGAATCTCATTTCGTGGGTGGACATCGGGGCGAGCTCAGCAGCACCGGCAGCGATGCAGAGCTCTCCAGCAGAGGAGTTCATGTAATCTCTGAATAGAAAGAGGGACCCAGCATAGACTGACCGGGAACTCTTGGATCTGATCGGTGTGTGGGGCGAGGAGGCTGTGCTTTTGGAGCTGCGCTCCAAAAAACGGAATGCAAAGACCTACGAGAAGGTCTCCAAAGCCATGAGAGACAGAGGATACAGCTGGGATGCAACGCAGCGCCGCGGGAAAATCAAGGACCCCAGACAAGGCTACCAACAAATCAAAGCGGCAAACGGACGCTACGGAGCCTGCCACCACTGCCCCACCAGTGACCATGGACTCTGACGATGGGACAGTGTCGACGGACAGTTCCTTGGCGATGTTCGCGGACGGGGAAGATGAGGAAGGGTTTGTGGAGGACGAGGCAGGCAACAGCGCTTACAACACTGGTTTCCCCGACAGCCAGGATCTCTTCATCACCGTCACGGAGATCCCCTACCAACCGTCCCTGGCCATTAACCCGGACCATGAATCAGGGGAAGGATCACTCGGTAAGTGCTTTAACCATGTAAACTTTTATTCTTAATATAACAGGAATCTGAAGTATGTGAAAACAAGGTCTCTCTATATATGGGGCTAGAACAGAAATCCTCCTGGGAGATCTCCACCAAGCTCTCCTGGAGGTAATCTAAAAGCCTCCGCAGGAGGCTCCTGGGGAGATCTGCCTTATTGGGTGCTCCGTGGTAGCACACTTTTCCGCACGAGGCTTTCATGAGCTACTCAGGGAGCATTGCCTCCCCGAGCACGGCTGCATAGTCCCCTGGTTTGTGCTGGCTTTCACGCAGCATGCGCTCTCTAACTCCTTCAGTGACCGTCCTCAGGGTGATCTCGCTCAGAGACTCCTGCATCTAATTAGGGGAAGTACTGTAATGTTACGCCTGGTCCTAAGTATTTTTAAAAAATCTCCGGACAGACGGCATAGCAGAGACTCAGCACTCTGCTGCGTGACGAGCGTAACGGAAACCCAAAGAATCAAATGGACGCTCATGGAGGGAGGGGGGACTGAGGATGCAAGGTATCCCACAGT
Organism: Mauremys mutica; assembly: GCF_020497125.1. Taxonomy (NCBI): domain Eukaryota; kingdom Metazoa; phylum Chordata; order Testudines; family Geoemydidae; genus Mauremys; species Mauremys mutica. The sequence continues at coordinate 63,811 of NW_025423295.1, forward strand.
TCCTGCTGTCTCCGAAAAGTATTTGCATTCCTGGCTGAGCTCCAAATGCTTCTAGGGTCAAAAACAGTGTCCGCGGTGGGTCAGGGCATAGCTAGGCAATTTACGCAACCCCCCACCCACCCCTAGAAGTGAAAGGGAAAACAATCCTCTCTTGACTCTTTTACATGTCACCGTATCTTTACTGAATGCTGCAGATAGACGCGATGGTGCAGCACTCAACACCAACATCCCTGCTCCCCCCACGCTATGGATGGCTGGTGGTACAATAGGATTGATATCCATTGTCATCATCAGCCTATTGGCATATGGGGCAGTGCAAAAGGACTGGTAACCATGCAGACTACCATCTGTTAGGTCAATTAAGGGCGCCTGGCCCTAATTTTTCCTGGTAGATGGTACAATATGGCTGATAACCATCATCATCATAGCAACAGGGGGCTGCGCTTCATCAGCCCCCACCCTTCATGTGGAAAGAAAAGATTCAATTGCCCCTGGACTAGCAGCAGGATGCTGGGCTCCTCTCCTCCACACTCCTTAATGTCCTATCTGGACTATCATAGCAACTGGAGGCTGCCTTCCACTCATTTTTCACTAACAAGTCACTGTGTTTTATTCCTGCATTCTTTATTACTTCATCAAACAAGTGCGGGGACAATGCTATGGTAGCCCAGGAATGCTGGGGAAGAATGGAATGAACAGGTGGGGTTGTTGCAGGAGCACCCCCTGTGAATACCATACAGCTCATAATCTATGCAGGATCTGACACAGAACAGCTGTGCTCTCTGGTTGTCTGATACAGTGGTTCTCTAGTACACTTGCCCATATTCTAGGCAGGACTGATTCTATTTTTAGATACCAAAAAGGAGGAATTGACTCAGGGAGTCATTCCCAGTTTTGGCTTTTGCACCCCTGGTTAAGAGCAGCCAGGGGCACTTATGACAGCAGCAAATGGTGCAGCGCAAAAGAACTGGTAGCCATGCCCGTCTTATTACCAATTTATGGTGTGGTAGATGGTACAATATGGCTGGTAACCATCTCTGCTGTCATGCAAAAGCAAAAGCATGCTGCTGTGTAGCGCTGCTGGACCGCCTCTATCAGCGGCATCTGGTACACATACGGTGACAGGCACAAAAGGCAAAACAGGATCCATGGTTTCCACGCTGTGGCGTCTGCCGGTGCAATCCAGGGAAAACGGGCTTGAAATGATTGTCTGCTGTAGCTTTCCCGGAGGAAGGGATGGCTGATGACATTTACCCAGAACCACCCACGAAAATGGTTTTTGCCCCATCAGGCACTGGGATCTCAACCCAGAATTCACAGAGACAGACTAGACTGTGTTCATTGTTCGCAAACATTTATCTTGGCAAGGAATTCACTCCCTTTTTCCCATCACACAGCTTGGACTGTCTCCAGACCCGCCACAGCATCCCCCTCACAGAGGCTGGCAAAAATTAGGCGGCGAAATAAAAAGACACGGGACGAGATGTTCGCAGAACTTATGGGGTGCTCCTGAGATGACGCGGACCAGCAGAGCCAGTGGAGGGAGACCCTGTCTCTGTACCAGCGCTCACACAGCGAACGGGAGGAGAGGTGGCGTGAGGAAGACAAGCAGGCGACTCAAACGCTGCTTGGACTAATGAGAGAGCAAACGGGCATGTTCCTGCGCCTTGTGCATGTTCTGCAGGACCTCCGGCAGGAGGACAGAGCCCCCCTGCAGTGTATCTGCAACCGCCCTCCCCCGCCACAAAGTCCCATACCCCCCTCACCCAAAATAACCAGAAGGAGGGGCGCCAGAGGCCGTGTAAACTGTCACTGTACCCCAGCAGAGTGCTCAAGTACCCAAAAGCTCTCATACCCTAAATTTTGAAAAGTCCTTTCCTTCCCGCCTCACCCAAGCCCCCATCCCAGTTTCATCCCCTAACTGTCTAGTTGATAATAAAAAATACTTTTCTGTTAATTACTGTTTCCATCATGTTCTTTTAGAGGAGACTGTGTTTGAAGGGGGGGAAGGGGGTTGGTAATGTGACAGGACAATCACCTTTACCAGGGTACAGACATGGGGGCAAGATCAGCAGCAGGTCACACACACACTGCAGTCAGTAGGCACCCTGGTCGGTATGGGAGGTGGTTTGCAGGTTCTGTGTGGGTGGGGGGGTACGTGACTTTGTAGCGGGGGAGGGGGGTTACAGATCTCATGCAACGGTCCCTGTCCTGGACCACAGAGCCACGCAGCAGAGGAATCTGTATCCGTCCTCCCCCGCCAAAAGGCCACATAGCCCCCGCACACAGAGTCCCAAAAAGGAGGGATGGCAGGCTCCGTTGAAACATCCAGTCCGGCACTGCAGACCGCTCTTGGAGCAGGAGCCTGTCATTCCTCGAGTTTACAGGCAGTCTTTACATCACTGCACACCCTACCCAGCACAGTCCGTGTCCCAGTTTCAACCCTGTAACGCAAAGTCATCAATAAAGAAACCTTTGTAAAGTTACAGTGGAACATGTATTTTATTTTTAAACGTGTGTTGGAAGTTGGGAAAGCGGGGTGGGCGGGGTATGTAACTGCAGATGCTAGTCAACAGTCACTTGGTAAAGAAACAGGGGCAGCTTCAGCTTCTCTGTAAAGAAACTGAACAGTCACAGGTCACGCTGCTCACTGCTCGCTGGTACTTGAAGAATTCCTTGTCGCTGTGCAAGGCGCCTGCATAGGGCTTCACGAGCCAGGGCATTAGCGGGTAGGCTGGGTCCCCGACGATCACTATAGGCATCTGCACATCCCCAAGAGTTATTTTGTGGTCCGGGAAGAAACTACCTTCCTGCAGGCGTCTAAACAGACCAGAGTTCCTGAAAACACGCACGTCATGAACTTTGCCTGGCCACCCGACGTTGATGTTGGTAAAACGTCCCCCATGGTCTACCAGTGCTCACAGCACCATTGAAAAGTAGCCCTATTTCTCAGCAGCTGACTGTGGAAGAGGTGGACGATAAGGTGCGAGGAGTTGACAATGGCCATAACTGCAGCGGGATCCGTGCTCAAAGTGCTGTGGCGCCCGTGGTGTCACTGAGCAGAAAAGTGCATGAACAGAGTGCCCGCAGGCGCTTCCAGGGAGGGAGAGAGGGCGTGATTGACGGTTCAATGATGACAGTTACCCAAAACCACGCTCGACACATTTTTCCCCCCAGCATACATTGGGGGGAAATCCCAGGATTCCAATGGGCAGCGGGGAGTGCGGGAACTGTGGGATAGCTTCCCACAGTGCACCGCTTCCAAAGACGACGCTGGCCCCGTTACTGTGGACTCAGACAGTCGAATTAGTGTATTTAGTGTGGATACACAAATTCGACTTCATAAGGTCGATTCCACAATTCGAATTAAGTAGATTCGAAATAGTCTTGTAGTGTAGACGTACCCTTGGAGAAGTCTGCATTGTACACGGTTCCTGGGCTAGTCCTTGGGAGTGTGGATCCCTTCAATGGGCCAGCAGCGAGTCTGGCTCCTCCCTTGTCACACCTGAAAGGCTGGTGGGGGGCATTTCTCAACCTCATAACATATTTCAGTAACACACACAGAGCAAAGCTTTATAACTTCCCAACCAATGCGAGCACACACAATCCAACACGATATTAATGTTCAACAGATCAAGACTTTTGAAATGATACGTCACAAGGCAGACTTTGAACAAACCATGTCATCATTATATGAGAGTGGTGAATATAGGGCTTCCCGGTGCTGCTCTGAGCACAGCGTGCCACACCTGGGCTTACATTGCAATGGAGACGTACCCTTAGAGTCCATCTCTCCTGGGATAAAGATGGCCCACACCTGACTCTCTGCCAATCCCCACTGGGCCCTGACAAGTGTTGTTCGTGTTTGTATTCTATAAAGCAGAGGAGCAGATGAAGTTTTGCTCCCAAGGTGTGTGTGTGATTCTTTGGACAGGTCTACACTACAAAATTAGGTTGGTGTAATTACATTACTTGGGCTGGCAATGCAGTTCTATCAACCTAATCCCGGTGTAGCTAGTGGCTCAGCTGTCAGAACTTTCTGGAGCTATGAAAGGGGAGGGGCCCAGCCTCTGTAGCAGGAATGCAGGGCAGGTGAGTTCACGGCAGGCATGGTGGGATACTGGTGGAGGCCAGTTATGGTGATATAATGACCAGCAGCATTTACAGTGACATTTGTCACTTTAAGTTTGCTGCAAAAAGCACTAGGCCTCTCGTCGAGGTGGTTTTATTTTGTCACCAAAACAGGGCAATTTTGTCGGCAGACGTGGCATTGCAGTGTGTGCACCAGCCAAAAACTGCTGACCGAGGGAGCGTTGTGTGTTTTTCACACATCTGAGCAATATAATGATGCTGAAGTAACCTTGTAGTGCAGACCTGGCCAAAGATTCACACACACAAACACACACACAGCTTGCAAGGAAAACCTCACCTGCTCCTCTGCTTTGCAGAATCCAAACACAAGCAAAGCTTTTCAGGCCCCAGTGGGGATGGCAGGGAGTCAGGTGTGGGCAGACACTGTGTTGTTGACACAGGCAGGCACCATGGCTTAGCTGGCTAAAGCACCTGTCTTGTAAATAGAAGATCCTGGGTTCAACTCCTAGTGGTGCCTTGTTGACTAACTCTTGGGCAACCTGGTATTGGCTATTGTGGGAGGACAAAACACAGAGCTCTTTGGTCTGTCCAGCCTGGTATGGTTGTTTAAATCATACTCACAAGCACTGATAACAGAATTACTGAAAGTTTGGGAGTTAAGAGCTGATAAGTCAGTGTTCCAGCCTGTCACAGATGATCCTGCTTCCTCTGGGACAAGGGCAGGTCTGGGCTCTCACACCAAATGCCTCATTGTGGCTGCCAGAATCTGTGGGCAGCTCATTTAGTTTGCACTGAGTGTTGAGTCCTGCTTTGTGCACCGTGTGTGAGAATGAAAATCCTAAACTGCCCTTTCAAATAACGAAAGCAGCAGGATGTGTTATTGTCCCTGCCCCAAAGCAGACAGACCAATGGAGAAATGTCATTGAGTCCAGGGTAATACTCCACTCCCATTTGACCTTTTTCGCTTGCTAAACTCCCTCCCAACCTTGGGGGGTCCAGAGCCCGGTATTGAGCCTGAGCCGAGATGTCTACACTGCAAATTTACCACCCCACGGCCCTAGCCTGGGAGCCTGCACTGGCACGGGACAGCCGTGGGTGTTTCATTGCAGTGTGGACATAGCCTAGCATTATGTCTACACTGCCATTAACACACCCAAGTCACTATTCTCAAACCCTGGGTCACTTGATTCAGGCTTGTGGGGCTTGTGCTGCAGGGTTATAAAATTACAGTGTAGACACTTGGGCCTGATCCCAGCCTCCGAGACCCCACGAGGGGTGAGGGTCTCCGAGCCTGGGCTCCAGTCTGAGCCCCAGGAGCCCAAATCAGATCATCCAGGCCAGCCGGGCCAGCGGGATTTTGTCACAGTATCGATGCCCTCTCAGGGTATGTCTACACTGCAATGTAAGCCCAGGGTTAGCAGAAGTCATGTCAGCAGCCCCAACACATAACATAAACCACGAGGGAAAGTCCCATTCCCCAAATAAGCTGGGCAGTGTCCTTCTCCCTACGGTTCGTAAGTCCAGCAACCAAAAGTCCTTTAACATGAGCCCAACCCTCTGCACCCCACTCACAGCTGTTGCCATTAGTCAGTGCAAGCCCAGAGGTGCCTCTGTAGAGTTCATCTTCCCTCCTGGGTGGAAAAGGGGGAAATAAGAATGTCCCGTACTCACTATGGTGTCTAGGGACTCACTCATCCCTCCACTGCCCCCCTGTCCTAAGGTTGGTCTAACATCTAAATTTTAGTATTGAGACACAGACCCCAGCCCACTTGGCTTTGGAGCCCCTGTCCCCTGCCTAGCAAGTGCTATTGAATTGAGGGTGAGTCCCTCAGTCGGGGTCTGCCAAGCACAGTTGTGCTGCCCTCGATTCACACAACAAGGATAACAACCCTTTATTTCTCTTGCCCCTATAATATGGAGACTGGGAATCCAACACCAGCCAAAAATGATCATTTCGGCAAACAACCCAACCTATTTCCAACATACTGTAAAATCCACATGCAGACTCATACACGAAACCTTGCAAGAAAATCTTCCTGAGGGGGTCTGAAGCACCTGCTGCTGGAGGGAAGGAGGGAGCTGTGGTTGGGATTAAGGGGCATTGGGAATAGGAGGGGGCTGTGGGTTGGGATTGAGAGGCACTGGGAATAGGAGGGGCCTGTGGGTTGGGATTGAGGGGCACTGGGAATAGGAGGGGGCTGTGGGTTGGGACAGAGAAGGGTGAAGAGGAGCAGGCTCTGGTTGGGAGTGAGGAGCAGTGAGCATAGGAAGGACTGAGGGTTGGGTCTGAGGGGCACTGGGAAAAGAGGGGACATGGGTTTAGGCTGAAGAGCATCTTCATTTGTGGATCCAGCAGGACAGGGGAAGGCAGCAGGTGATTCTAATTCCTTAGGGATATTCTGTGTGTTTGTATGTGTGTGTGTGCGCAAGGGAGGAACATGCTCTATGCCCAGAGGCCTTTATTCCTCCAGGCTGCAAGGACAGAGGGGCTGTCAGGAAGTTGGCCCTTCAAAGCCACACACAAAAAGGCCCTTCTGAGGAAAGGGAAAATCCTGAAGAGAAAAAGTAACATCAAAGAGGATGTGAGAAAGACAGTTTAAGATCTTGATGAGTAGTTTATCACCTGACCAGGGACTTGAACCTTGGACTCTTAGATTAAAAGTCTGATGCTCTGCCAACTGAGCTAGCCAGGCTCACAAAATAAAAGAGCAAGTTGGTGCAGAGGAGAAACTAGTCAAGAAAACAAGAGCGGGAAACAAAATGGGAATCCTGCTCCTCTCTCTGACCTGGTCAGGGGCTGTGCCGATCGGGTGTCTGCACTAAGCTCAGAATCAATATGGTGATCCCGGGGAAGCTTGGGATCCCCAGGTTGCCTAAGGAGGGGTGAATCGGCCAAGGTCGGAAACAGAGCAGGTCAAAACTCCTGAGCCGATCAGTAGTGGGATTGCGCCTGTGAATAGCCCCTACAGCGTAGCCTGGGCAAGACAGTGAGACACGGTCTCTTTTTATACAGACACCCCCCGCAGGGCCTGGATGGGGGGATGGGAGCACCCACATGCTGGGGATTCTGACTTGGGGGGAGGGACGCCCCCCTGCAACATGGATCTTGAAAAGGAGAACAGAGACACCCACAGATCCCGGATGGGGGCAGGCAGGGGAAACCACACACAGGAGCTAGCTCATGGGGTGGGGAACAGAGACACCCACCAGAGATCCTGGATGGGAGCACCCACATGATGGGGATCTTGAACTGGGAGGAGGGAAGCACCATGTACCAGAGGTTCTGAAGGGGGAACAGGGACACCCACACACCAGGTGTCTTGCAGCAAGAGCTGCGGTCTTGATTTACACAGGGCAGTGATGGGGAATTAACCACGTCCCTTGCGGAGCTTGTTCCACTAGATGATAACACTACGAGTTTATATAGAATTTAGCAGCGTTAAATCACATTAACCCTGCACCCGTCCATACAACCAAGCCCTTTATATCGATATAAAGGACTCTTAAAACTGATATCTGTACTCCTCCCGGACAAGGGGAGTAGCGTTGAAATCGGTATTGCCATATCAGATTAGGGTTAGTGTGGCCGCAATTTGACGGTATTGGCCTCCGGCCGCTATCCCACAGTGCACCACTGTGACCGCTCTGGACAGCAATCTGAACTCGGATGCACTGGCCAGGTTGACAGGAAAAGCCCTCCGAACTTTTGAATTTCATTTCCTGATTGCCCAGCGTGGAGCGCCGATCAGCACAGGTGACCATGCAGTCCCAGAATCAAAAAAGAGCTCCAGCATGGACTGTACGGGAGATACTGAAGCTGATCTCTGTATGGGGAGATGAATCTGTTCTATCAGAACTCCGTTCCAAAAGACAAAATGCCAAAACATTTGAAAAAATCTCCAAGGCTATGATGGACAGAGGCCACAACAGGGACTCCACACAGTGCTGAAACTTAAGGAGCTGAGACAAGCGTACCAGAAAGCTGAAGAATGAAATGGACACTCACGGAGGGAGAGGTGACTGATGACTGTAGCTATCCCACAGTTCCCACACTCTCCGAAAAGCATTTGAATTCTTGGCTGAGTTCCCAAAGCCTGAAGGGTCAAAAACATTGTTGCGGGTGGTTCAGGGTATATGTCGTCGCCCCCCCCCCCACTCCCCCCGTGAAAGCAAAGGGAAAAAAATAATTTCTCGCCTTTCTTCAATGTCACCATATGTCTACTGGATGCTGCTTGCAGATGTGGTGCTGCAGCGCTACACAGCAGCATCCCCTTCCCTTCCCTTCCCTTGCGGACGGCAGACAGTACAGTAGGACTGGTGTCTGTCATCGTCATCCCGTGAGTGCTCCTGGCTGGCCTCGGTGAGGTCGCCCAGGGGCGCCTGAGCAAAAATGGGAATGACTCCCAGGTCATTCTTTTCTTTAAGCTTTGTCTAATGGAGATTCACTCCTGCCTGGAATAACATAGCAGCTGGATGCTGCCCTCCCCGCCCCCTTTGAGCTCTACTTGCAGAGGCAATAAAGTCAGTGTTGTTTCATATTCCTGCATTCTTTATTACTTCATCACACAAATGGGGGGATAACTGCCACGGTAGCCCAGTAGGGGTGGGGGAGGAGGGAAGCAATGGGTGGGGTTGTTGCAGGAGCACCCCCTAGAATGGCATGCAGCTCATCATTTATGCGGGATGTCTGGGGCTCTGACTTGTATCGGCCATTTGCTTCTCTGGTTCTTTTGTAGGCTTGCCTGATAGTCTAGACAGGACTGACTCTCCCTTTAGACAAAACTTAAAGAAGAGAATGACCTGGGGAGTCATTCCCATTTTTGTCCATATGCCCCCCAGCCAACCTCACCAAGGCCAGCCAGGAGCACCCATGACAGCAGCAAATGGTTCAGTATAACTAGCAACTGTCATTGTCAACTTGCAAAGCAGCAGACGGGACGGTATGGCTGGTAACCATCTTTGCTAACTTGCAAAAGGCAAGGGGATGCTGCTGTGTAGTGCTGCAGTACCGCGTCTGTCAGCACCATCCAGTAGACATACGGTGACAGTGAAAAAAGGCTGAACGGGCTCCATGGTTGCTGTGCTATGGCGTCTGCCCGGGCAATCCAGGGAATACGGTACGAAATGATTGTCTGCTGTTTATTTCACGAAGGGAGCATTGAGTGATGACATTTACCCAGAATCACTCACGACACTGTTTTTGCCCCATCAGCCATTGGGATCTCAACCCAGAATTCCAATGGGCGGGGGAGACTGTGGGAACTATGGGATAGCTATGGGATAGCTACCCACAGTGCAACGCTCTGGAAATCGACGCTAGCCTCGGTACATAGACGCACACCGCTGAATTAATGTGCTTAGTGTGGCCGTGTGCACTTGACTTTATACAATCTTTCCAAAAAACAGTTTATGTAAAATTGGAATAATCCCGTAGTGTAGACACACCCTGTGATTAACAACTTTGGTGGCTAATTGAAAGGCTGATGGTTCAAACCCAAGTGAAGATGGAGGTGGGTTTTTTTTAACTGATGAGCATCCAGTACATTTTAATAGGCAGAAAAGCTCCTCAATGCTGGTCTAGCCTCATTGGGCAAGCATAAGGAACACTTTTGCCAGATGCATTGGTGGTATAGTGGTGAGCATAGCTCCCTTCCAAGCAGTTGACCTGGGTTTGGTTCCCAGCCAATGCAGGTAAGTGATGTTTTCTCTACTGGGAATTGGTTTAATTTCAGTCACATTGTATCAGTTTAGCAATGGAATGAGAGAATCAATGTCCTGCAGGTCATTCAACACACAAGGAAGGAAGAAAGGGGCGGGACTATACAATGAGCTGTTGGAGTTATCCTGGTATTACAATGTTTGGTTTATTTATTTATTTTAAATTCTTTACTTCCCTCTCCCTTTTAGATTCAGAGCCTTTAAGGTAGAAGGGACCAGTGTGATCATCTAGTCCGACCTGCTGCACCGTGCAGGCCAAAAGACCCCACCCACCCACTCCTGTAATAGACCTGGGAGGGGAGGCAGCTCTGTGCACTGCCCCTACCCCAGGCAGCACATGGAGGCCCTCTGCTCCCCTCCCCCCATGGGTGTGCAGAAATGTGCCAGCAGCACTGAGATGGTTCCCTGCCCACTCTGCCTCCGTCCCTCCGTGCTACTCCCAGAAATGGCCGGCATGTCCCAGCATCCCCTGGGGCAAGGGGAGTGTCTCCATTCACTGCCCCTGCCCTGAGTACCAACTCCGCAGCTCCCATTGCCCAGGAACTGCAGCCAATGGGAGCTCTGGGGGCAGCGCCTGCAGGCAGCGGCACACAGAGACCCCCCTGGCCCCGCCCACCTAGGAGCTGCTGCCGCAGGGTTGTGTGTACCGGTCACTTTGGGAGCTGCAGTGCCCGGGGTAAGCGCCACCCCTCCTGCACCCCAATCCCCTCCCCCAGCGCAGAGCCCGCACCCAAATTTCCTCCCAGAGCTTTGCTTGTCATCCTTTCACCCAGAACCGTCTTTCTTCTCCTGGGCTGCAAGTAGCCATCCCTGGGAAGCCAAGAGGCAGGCACAGGATTCTACCTCCCCGCAGCCAACCGCACCTCCCCAGGCTTTGCAGAACGAATGGTGACACTCTACTAACCCCACTTAGCCACCCTGAGACACTTAGCTTCTGCCCTGCCTTCCTCAGCTCGACTTTCCTCTTTTGCCCCATACCCGCCTCACTTCCTCCTTTGGCATGTCACGCAGAGGAGGCAGCAGGAAGAGTCGGCCGCCATAGGCCAATCTCCAAGTGCAGAGGAGACCAAGCCACAAGGCTTCAAAAGGTGACCGGCCCAGATCCTCTAGCTTTCCCCTGCTGATGCCAAGGCTTTTTCTCACCTCATTTCACCACCCTCTGCCCTGCAGGGGTTGAGTTTATCGCAGGTGTTACCCAAAATTGGGCCAGCTAGTAAGCGTAGGGAGGACTAATGACCCACCAGCGTTTGGCAGAAAGCAGCACAGTTATTATACTGACAGCTAAGCTCAAAAGAAGAAGTGGGGGGTGTCACACTCACACTTATGCTCCCAGGACATGCACAGCACTGGAGATGTCAGGATTCTGCAAGGTAAGTGTCCCACAGCACAGCTATGGATGGTGCGATGAAGGTAAGTCTTCCTGAGGCACAATGAAATACAACGCAGAGAACCACTGGCCAGGTGGTCTGGGCAAAGGGCATTCACTGGAGATACAAGCTTGTGAGTGCTCTCCTGAGCACAGGGCCCCTTCCCCTTTTAAGGACCTGCACCTAGTGGCCTGCGACTAGAGATGACTTGGCTGCATCTGGTTGGTCACACTCCACCTTGGGCAGTGTCCATGCTCTGGGTGTGTGATCGCTGCCTAATTAGAGTCCCAGACACCTTGTCTACCTGGGAGCTCTTCTGCTCTTCAACCAGCCCATTCATCCCACGAGCAATCCAGGAGGGAGCAGGAGGGGGAAAAGGCACTTCACAGGCATTCAGAGAGGGAGAGGAGACAAAAGTGGGAGCGGGGGAAGTATAAGAGACCTTTTGAGCATAGAAATCACTGCTGCTCCTACAACAGCAGGAGCTGGGAAAATTAAGGCAGCATGTTTCTGCCTGGTTTTGAACCAGGGAACTTTTGTGTGTTAGGCAAACATGATAACCACCACACTACAGAAACTCTCTTGCAAAGCTTTGCCCCTCCCTTCATAAGACCATAAGAATGGCCATACTGGGTCAGACCAATGGTCCATCCCACCCCACATCCTATCTGCCAACAGTGGTCAATGCCCGGTGCCCCAGAGGGACTGAACCTAACAGGTAATGACCAAATGATCTCTCTCCTGCCATCCATCTCCACCCTCTGACAAACACAGGCTAGGGACACCATTCCTTACCCAGCCTGGCTAATAGCCATTCATGGACTTAACCTCCATTCATTTATCTGCAAAAAGAACGAGGAATACTTGTGGCACTTTAGGGACTTACAAATTTATTTGAGCAAAAGCTTTTGTGGGCTAAAACCCACTTCATCAGATGCATGCAGTGGAAAATGCAGCAGGAAGATACATATATATATATATATATATACACACAGAGAACATGAAAAAATGGGTGTTGCCATACACACTATAATGAGAGTGGGCAGTTAAGGTGAGCTATTATCAGCAGGAGAAAAAAACCTTTTGTAGTGATAATTGGGACGGCCCATTTCCAACAGTTGACAGGAAGGTGTGAGTAACAGCAGGGGGACAAATAAACATGGGGAAATAGTTTGACTTTGTGTAATGTCCCATCCACTCCCAGTCTTTATTCAAGCCTAATTTAATGGTGTCCAGTTTGCAAATTAATTCCAATTCAGCATCTCTCGTGGGAGTCTGTTTTTGAAGGTTATTTGTTGTAATATTGCGACTTTTAGGTCTGTAAATGAGTGACCAGAGAAACTGAAGTGTTCTCCAACTGGTTTTTGAATGTTATAATTCTTGACATGTGATTTATGTCCATTTATTCTTTTACGTAGAGACTGTCTGGTTTGGCCAATGTACATGGCAGAGGGGCATTGCTGGCACATAATAGCATATATCACATTGGTAGATGTGCAGGTGAATGAGCCTCTGATAGTGTGGCTGATGTGAGTAGGTCCTATGATGGTGTCCCCTGAATAGATATGTGGACAGAGTTGGCAATGGGCTCTGTTGCAAGGATAGGTTCCTGGGTTAGTGTTTTTGTTGTGTGGTTGCTGTTAAGTATTTGCTTCAGGTTGGGGGGCTGTCTGTAAGCCAGGACTGGCCTGTCTCCCAAGATCTGTGAGAGTGAGGGATCGGTAGTAGATCCTTGATGATGCAATGGAGAGGTTTCAGTTGGGGGCTGAAGGTGACGGCTAGTGGGGTTCTGTTCCTTTCTTTGTTGGGCCTGTCCTGTAATAGGTGACTTCTGGGTACTCTTCTGGCTCTGTCAATCTGTTTCCTCACTTCAGCAGGTGGGTAGTGTACTTGTAAGAACACTTGATACAGATCTTGTAGGTGTTTGTTTCTGTCTGAGGGATTGGAGCAAATGCGGTTGTATCTTAGAGCTTGGCTGTAGACAGTGGATTGTGTGGTGTGCTCTGGTGAAAGCTGGAGGCATGTAGGTAAGTATAATGGTCAGTAGGTTTACGGTATAGGGTGGTGTTTATGTGACCATCGCTTATTAGCACTGTAGTGTCCAGGAAGTGGATTTCTTGTGTGGACTGGTCCAGGCTGAGGTTGATGGTGGGATGGAAATTGTTGAAATCATGGTGGAATTCCTCAAGGGTTTTCTTTTCCATGGGTCCAGATGATGAAGATGTCATCAGTGTAGTGCAAGTAGAGTAGGGGCATTAGAGGATGAGAGCTGAGGAAGCGTTGTTCTAAGTCAGCCATAAAAATGTTGGCATACTGTGGGGCCATGCGGGTACCCATAGCACTGCCACTGACTTGAAGGTATACATTGTCCCCAAATCTGAAATAGTTATGGGTGAGGACAAAGTCACAAAGTTCAGGCACCAGGTTTGCCGTGACATTATCGGGGATACTATTCCTGACGGCTTGTAATCCATCTTTGTGTGGAATGTTGGTGTAGAGGGCTTTTTGGCCTGCTGCTTCTCTGTCTGGGAGGTTTTTGTCAGCCCTGGCACACAAAAAGGGCATCATTGCGAGCGCCCATGAAGGGGAGATGAATTTTTGCCTGCTTTGCTCAGCTTGACTTGCTTCCTCACCCCATTCCTGCCGTAGATCCTGGGTTGCCTGGTGGCTAAAGATGGTCCATTGTCTCAAGCGGTGCCAGAGCCTGACACAGTGCCCCTGGGCAGCCTTTGCTCTGCACATGCTGCCGTGCACATTTGCAAATACTTTACAGCTCCTGTCAGTAAGTTCTGGGGACAGTTGCTCACCTTCAGAGGAAGCTCCCTAAAATTGGCCTGTCTCACCCAGTGGTACATTGACCTCTGTTCAGACTGAGCCAAAGGGGGGTGGGGGACTCGCTGCTGTGGCCGCCGCTGCTGTGAGGGCGGCCACTGTTGCGGATGAAGCCATTCTGCAAGCACCTTCCACCTAGCCATCCACTGAAAATTGTGTAGGGTGTAAGGTGGGGGTAGAAGAAAACTAGAGGGGGGGGCTCCCCCTTCCCCCACCATCGGCCATCCCATACCCGGTGCTGCACCCAGTGGGGTAAAAAGAAAATACGGCCATATCGGAAGAGTCAGTTGCGGTCTTTGCATTTGCCCCACCATTCCCCTCGGGCCTGACCTGCCCTCCAGCTCAGCCACCCACTGAAAATTGAAACACAAAACAGTAGAGCCGTACAAGGCTTCAAAGCCCACCAGGCCCAACCCCCCTTCTAATACGGCAGAAAAGCCACACTTCTCCTGACTAGGTGGGGACGTCCTATTGCCCCACAAGAAGTGGAAGGCCACCGTGTTCGGTCTCAGCAGCACTCGTGGAGCAGGGGGAAATACATGGCTGAGGAAATTCCCCACAGATGGGTCTTGAGCATCACAACCTTGTAGATAATGACGAGGTCCACTTACGCCACTGGCTGAGCCATTCCTCACAGGACAGAAACCATTTCTCCCAGTTCACATTCCCCACCTCGTCCCCAACCGAACGCTAGAAGGCGGAGCCATCAACCTGCTCACTCTTGCAGCCCTCCTCTTCCGCCCTGACTGATAGGGGGGAGCATTGAGCCTTCCTCCCTTAGGCCCTTCAGCATCCCTGGGGAACACCAACACCACCCAAGTGACTTTGGGCCAGTAGGTCAACCAATAGGGCTGCCTCCTAGGCCAGGCTGCAGCCCAGCTTCAGGACTCAGAGAAAAGTTGGTCCATTGTCCATTCCCTCAGGGGTTAAGAGCTGGAACCCCTGTGCTCAGGGTCACAACCTCAGCCCAATCGAAGGCACTGAAACAAACTCAAATGATGCTTCAGCTTCCTCCCTCAGCATCACAAGACCAACACAAAGAAAACTCCCGAGGAATGGGGCTCTGAGCACTGCCAGGTTGTGAGTTCCGTGCCCTCAGGAAGCAGCCAAAATGCTCGAACCCCCACCCGCTTCTCTTGGACCGCTGGCAACATGGTGTTTGCACAGGAGCTGCAAGCCCGTCTTTCCTGTCTTTGTCTACCCCGGCCCCTTCCCCCCAAATGCTTTCATCGGACGCTGGAGGGACCTAAGGACCTGCAGGTTCCCGCACCCACCTCCTAAAGCAAACAGTCCTTCCCTTCTCTGACATTCCTGGAGCCGCACATCCTTGGAGGAGTTTTACCCCAGGGGGTTCTGATTCCCTGCGAAAAGATGTGTCTGGCGGCCGGCGGGGAACTGTCTTCTCTGCCCCCTCTTTGGGCGCTGAGAAGCTTTTTCTGAGAAACAGCACCTCCTCCTGGTGGGAGAATCCTAAATTCCACCCTCCCACCCAGGTTTCTCTGAGCAGCTGCTAGATGAACCCCACTTCTCTGGTCTAGACACCAGCATATAACTAGCCTTGGAACGGGCCCTGTTTGCTAGCTGGAGAGCGAAGGAACCAGGAAAGAAGGCAAATGTCAGGAAACGAATCTCAGCACGCAAAGAAACTTCCTTCGCTCTTCTTTTGCACTGTCTGTGCCTTTGCAACCCCTTGAGGCCTAGCCTGACTAGCTCAGTCGGTAGAGCATGAGACTCTTAATCTTAGGGTCATGGGTTCAAGCCCCACATTGGGCGTTTGGTCTTACACTCTTCGACATCACTCTCTCCTTTAGAGTCTCAGAGCATAACAGAATCCACTCTTTCTCCTCTCAACCAGCTGAGGCGGTCTCAGACCTTTAGTACATCATGAAGACAAGACACATTGACAATTCCATGGTCCTAAGAGAGTTGAGTCTCTTCTAGCCCAGGCAAGAGAGGGAAAAAATAACCTTTCACAAGCTGATTGCCCCCCACCCCCTGAGCAGCCATCTAGAGCTTCTCTACTTATTTCTATATCTTTGCCAGCGCTCAGTAGTTGAGATAACTGCTTCTTTCTCAAATCCTCCACCAGCCCTCTTCATTGGGATGGAGATTGCTTAAGGCTGACGATTCCAACCACATCTTATTCATCCCTCGTACATTTCTGTAAGCCCATGGAGAGTAAAACAAGATAGCAATAAAACTGTTTAAAAAAAAAAAAAGACATGGCCTCAATGTATAACAATACTGGAAATTGTTTTAATATGTTTTCTGTTTCTTTTTCATATCAGTGCTAAAAATAGGAAGGGAACTGTAAGGAAACGAAGAGCTCAGAGCTTGTGTTAACCCTCTTTGAAGACGAACGAATGGCCTCAGTTGGACAGAAAGTAGGCATAGAAAGTCAAGCCCAACCCCCCAAATGCAATCTCCCTGGTGGTCTAGTGGTTAGGATTTGGCGCTTTCACCGCCACGGCCCGGGTTCGATTCCTGGTCAGGGAGTTACCCTCTTCAACAAAAGTCTACCTTCCCTTCCTCGCTTAGAGTTCAACCGGAAGAATGCAACTTCCTGGCCTCCTTCAGAATGCTTGGAAACTCTTTGGAGGCCATGGGGAAAGCAAAGCTTCCAACTACTACAATATGGCTATCTGCCCCTTAAAGCCCAGCCTCTGCACCCTTTTACACAAATACACTTACTTGTGCAAACAATTTAGTTTTTCCTTCTTACCTAGCCTAACCTAAATTAGAACAACATTGCACTTTGACCCAAGATCTTTTTTTTTCTTTTCACTTTTCTTGGTGAAACCAAACCAAACCAAACAATCATTTTGGGTCCACCAAAATATTTCACTAAATATAATATTCATCCAAAAACCTTTCACCCAGCGCTATATACAAGTCTTTGGAAGTAACCACCCCGGAGAAAGATCATTAAGCTTTTCCATTCCTAAGATTTAGCCGCTGAAGGCTTCTGAGCATGGGCTATGGGCCTTTCACCTCTAGGCCAGTGGTTACCCTCTTGCTCAGATGGCTACTGATGAAAGGCAACGTGGTTTAGTGGCAGATCCATTTCAGCCTCCCTCTTCCAATGTCTACAGGAGGGTGTTTGTTTCGCATTGCATCTAAGAATCAAATCAATTCTCTTGAAACCTCAACCTGGAATCAAGGTGATTGTAGGTCAAGGAAGGAAGGTTTTGTTCATCCTGTTCTAGTAAATGCTCAAAGTTGCGATGGTTCTTGGAGCTTCCAGACACATTGGCCAGAATTTTCAGAAGGTCTCACACCCACCGCTAGGGCCAGATTTTCAGAAGAACTAGGCTCCCAGTTAGGCACTAAAATCTTTAGCCAGATTGTCAAAAAGGCTCAACCTATTTTTCCAAAAGATGAGTTATTTTGGAAAAAAGCTTGTAAAGATTGTGGGTGCTGGTTACTTGTCTATGTGGCCCACACTGCTGGAGTTGGAGGTTCACCATTGTTTTCTCAGAATGCGGTGTCCGTAGTCTGCCTCAGTTCTGGTGTCCATCTTTTATTCTCCTAATAAATCAGCAGGGAGACTAAAACAACATCGGACTCACAGGGCTCCCGGAAACCTGCCAATTTGGCTCACGGTGAAGGTGTATACAAATCATCTGTGCTGTGGAAGGGCTCTGGGAGTTGAAAGAGTTGTGAATTTAACCCTCTAGGTTTCGGGCCTAATCTGAAACTGTTTCAAAACCAATTCCTTAAATAGACCATAGTTTGAAGCATCAGCAATAGGCATCTTACTGAATATATCCAGAGCTTTCCCAGCCAATTTGGCAACCAAAGTTGTCATCTTCCCTTTCCCGAATAAGCACTTTGTCTGTCCTCCGGGCAACACGCTTAAAAATCACTACCAGTGTCTCAAAGCAATCAGCTGTGCACATATCCTGCTCGACTACGCCACTGTGATGGGTTCGGTCACAGAGATCCCCTTGGGACTGAAATTACTTCCGAGCCCGTTTTCCCTGCCAGCTTGGGACTCCAGAACCCTGCCTTGTTGAGCCAGACACCCTAGCCTGCTGCAACACAGACCCAGGCTCTGGGCCACACCCCCAAAGCTGCAGACTTTAACTCAAAAGAGCTCAGCACCTGTCTCCAGCACCCAGCTCCCAGTGGGATCCAAAACCCCAAATAAATCCCTTGTACTCTCTATAAAGCTTATACAGGGTAACTTCCTAAATTCTTCACCCTCTAGGTCACTGATAGAGAGAGATGCACAGCTGTTTGCTCCCCCAGGGATTAATCACTTCCTCTGGGTTTATTAATAAACAAAAGTCATTTTTATTAAGGTTAAAAAGTAGGAGTTAAGTGATTTCAAGTAATAACAGACAGAACAAAGGAAGTCACCAAGCAAACTAAAACAAAACACGCAAGCCTAAGCCTAATACATTAAGAAACTGAATCCAGGGAATAGCTCACCCTCAGAGGTGTTCCAATCAGCTTCTTTCACAGACTAGACTCCTGCCTAGTCTGGGCCCAATCCTTTCCCCTGCTTCGGTCTTTGTTACTTCCAGCAGACATCTTAGGTTTTCTCATGACTGGCAGGGGTTTTCTCATGACTGGCAGCCCCTTTGTCCTGCTTCACCCCCTTTTATAGCTTTGGCATAAGGCGGGAATCTTTTGTCTCTCCCGGTCCTCACCCTTCCTTCTAAACGGAAAAATACCAGATTTAAGATGGATTCCACTATCGTGGTCTCTGTAAGACCCCTACTTTCCATTCTTCCTGGGTTGGCCCACACGTACACAGGAAGGTTTGCAGGTCAATAAACCATTTACAACCAATTGTCAATGGGAGCCGTCAAGGTTTTAAACCGCCATTAGTGGCCCACGCTTTGCACAATTACAATAGGACCTCAGAGTTAGACTTCATATTTCCAGCTTCAGAGACAAGAATGAGACATGCATACAAATAGGAGGCATATATTCAGTAGGTTAGAACCTTTGTTATGATACCTTACAAGAGACCTTTTGCATCAAGCATATTCCACTTACATCATACTCACATTTATAAGCATCTTTTCATAAAATGTATGGAGTGCAACGTCACCGGGTGCCCTACCTACCCTGCTTTCGCTGCTTCCTGATGGCACAGAATTGACAACAAAAGAGCCAGGCTAGGAGGCTTCTAAAACCGAGAGAGCTGTTCTATCGCGTCCACATCCTCTCAGGAGGCGTCAAACCCCCTCTCTCCGTTTCCATCCCCCAAATCCTATCAGCTCAATGAGTTTTGTCCCTGGAAGAGCCTCGAGGGAGGCAGAAGAAGCGGAGAGGATTGCGTTGGGGGTAAATAAAACAGAGACGAGTTGTTCCTCTTGGGATTTTGGTGTGTTTCCCTGGTGATCCTGACGGAGGAACGGGAAGCATAATTCCATTTTTTTCAATGCCTCGGATTGGGTTCAGCTGGTGAACTCTCTGCTCTTGTTCTCACAGGGGAATGGAGACTGGACCGGTTTCCCAATTTGGACAGAAAGTGGCTTGCCAAAGCCGAGGAGAGCCTGCTTCCTGCCTGCACCGAGTTGACAAACTGGGGAAGCCAAAGCTGAGAGACCCCGTAGACGAAGTCAGAATGCTATCCGCTCACATGGAGGGGGAGCACAAGCCCTCCCTGGGTTTCTCTGCCCAAATTATAATCAGTTGAGTGATTTTCCTGGATGAGCCTCTAGGTAGGCAGAAGAAGAAGTGAAGAGGGTTGCGATGGGGTAAATGAAAGCCGAGGACTCTTCCTCTTGAGATGTCTTTGTCTTGCTCTTGTGAATCTGATGGATGAACCTAAAGCATCATTTGAGCGTTTTTCAGTGCTTTTCCTCGGGCTCAGGTTGTGATGCTGAGCACAGGGGTTCCTTCACTCTCTCTGCTTGGACCCTCTGTAATGGGGAACGGACCAGCTTTCGAAACAGCCTAGTGGAGCTGAACGAAAACAGCAATAAACATCCAGGTTCACCCTAGATTAATCTTTTCCCCCCAATTTTCTTGGGGAAACAAAACAAAAACATGGTTTTCTTAAGAACTCAACACCCATTCAGGCTCCAAACTCTTTTGCAAGATTTCCAGAATGGCTCAACACCCTGAGTGCTGAGCTAGTTTGGGAAAAAAAACCAAACAAGGCCGGTACCGATTGTGAGTGCTGGCTGCTTGACTCTGTGGCCCACCGTGCGGGAGTTTGAGGTTCTCATTAAGCTAAGTGTCTCTATTCTGCCTCTGTCCTAGTGTCCATCTAATAAGTGAGGGGGGAGATTAGAACACCTCAGAAGGCACGGGGTTGTAGGAAACCTGAAACTTTAGATGAGGGTGATGGTGTCTAAAAACCAGATGTGATGTAGGTGTTGAAAGCGAGATGGCCCTCTTCTGCTTCCCAAAGGCTTTGGCTGCAGCAACAGCCCTGGGAAAAGCCCTGGCCCTCCTCACCTGCCCTTGCACAGCACGACGCCTTTTCGGGCCTACACAGCTCCTCACACAACACCCGCCTGGGACCTTGCCCTCACCTACCAGCTCAGCAGCACCTTTTTTCCTCTCAAAACCTCCTCTTGACACCCTCCCCGTTCCACACTTCACACTCACCTCATCACAAACTCACCCACGGCCCCTTTGGCTTCTCAAGCGCCTCTGGAGGGATGCAGCTTCCCAGGCACGCAGATCCTTCCCTTCAACGCGCACTGGACGGACATTCCAAACACAGCCCTTTCCAGGAGGGAATGTGCCGCTTTTGGACCCTGGCGCCCAGCAAGAAGTCCTGGGACTCTTTTTCTGACAGATGGACCCCACTGACTTGCCTTTACCAAGCAGAAACTAAGGTCCGGCCGACGGCTCTCTTTGCAAACGGACGCCATCAGACTGAGCCACGAGGCGTGCTGCAGGATAGCCCCTCCCCACCAAAAAGCAATGCCGTGACCCACATTCGAACCGAGGTTGCTGCGGCCACAGTGCAGAGTACTAACCACTATACGATCACAGCCAGGCGCTGGGGGTGTAGGCAGCAACCCAGTGGAAAATGCTCAGCTCTGCGCTCTCGGGGCGGCCACCTACCTCGCCGGCGTCACAGGTATTTCTCAAGTCTCCCCATTACAGTCACAGGTCAAATGCTGAGCAAAGGAAAAAAGACAGGAAACCAATCCCATGCCTGTCCCTTTTTCTGTCTTCCTCCACCCCTGGACCAAGTCCCTCCCCCTTTGTCTGGGCCATTGTCCTCATGCCCCTGTCCAGCCTATTTCCCTTTGCATTTTTCCATGGAGAGGAATGTTTATGAGTTTGTACCCTATTTTTTAAGGCTTTGCTTTGGCAAGGCTGTTGCCTGCTGTGAGAAAAACAGAAGGGGGCTACCTGAACTGGTGTCACTGGCTGAAGCTTTTCTATAGTATATGAAAAAAGCTCAGAGCTCTGAAAATGGTTTTTTTTCTTTAAGATTCTCATGTTAGTGAGATGGTTTCCTAGCTAGCAGGGGACTGTTTTGTGATGTGCATTCTGCTGGCTCTTTGGTTTTGTATGTTTTTGGAAGGAACGGTGGAGGAGAGTATCACGGTTGAAGAGCAGCAAAGAAATGCGTTGTTGTTTGTGTTAACGTTTGGTTTGTCCTAAGAGTGTCTGGTTTGGAGTCATTTGTAACTCTTTGGTTAGTTATTGGTAACGGCTTCTTATTGGGCCCCTGAGTTGAAAAGCTGCTCTTGCAGATTTTAGTTTGTCATTGTTGGAAGGTCAGTTCAAGAGCTGCTTTCTTAGTCTAGTCCGTGAGGGTTCTTCCACCGCCCTCCTTAATATACCTTCCAGAAGGTGATTGCATGGTTTCCCTCGTCTTCCCACAGAAGAGAAATTGTCCATCCCTTTCCTGTTGGGAAAACACCAGTGTTTTAACTTAGGAAACGGTCAACGTTTTGCCCAGATGAGGGCTAGTTCATAGGAGCAGAAGAAGAGGAAGGTTGTGGCCCTTTGAGTCAGTTTCCTAGCGTTTCAGGCCAGAAGGAACCAGCCGATCACCTCAGAGGGACTAAGGGGCACCAATGCCCCAAATGGCGAGGAATTGCTTTGATGCAATTGACTGTCTGTTTATCTAGTTCTGTGGGAAGGAGCAGAAAAGAGCCTCGGGGCTGCGGAATAGCGCTTGCATAGGCTTTCTTTGCCCTGTTTTGCTGTAAGAGTTAACAGTGAGAGATTGGTAGTCCAGGTCAGTGGGTGGGTTTATGGAAATTAGGAGTATTAGAGGGGAAACCAGGGAGAGGAAGGCATCTGCAAGACTTGTCTGTCTTTGAACAGAATTGTGTGTTAAGGGTTCTTGCTTTGAAGTCTTCCACTGGAGTCATTTCGGGGAAGTGATTCTCCGGTACAGTTCTCGAGTTGTGGTGTTTGTTGCGTGTCTGGGAGCTCGTCCTGGTGAGGTCGAAATGGGTGGGCGCAGGGGTGTGCATGCGTGGCAGAGTGTGAGCATTGTTTCTTGGCTCTTTGGCTCCCAGGTCAAAGTGTAGTGGAGGGTCACTTTATCGCCATTACCCAGTCCGCTCATTTATTCGTGCCTACGATTACCTATAACCTGTTTGTATGAATGATGTACCCTCACTGTTTGCTGCCTGTACCTTGAACTCACCCACGGTATAGCCCGCATTGGGGACATGACTGACTGTGTATATGTATATGCCGTCCAATACCCAAACGCTAATATCCCCCTACAACCTGTATGTTACCCCCAATGACACAATAACTGACGCTTCAAACACTATTTATTGTTTATTTTTAAATATTCTCTAATAAATTTTCAAATATTCTCTTATAAACTTTAAATCTGTTCTTATCAGTTTAATCTCTGATATGTCCTTGATGTGAGGGCTGTATATTAGCTTAATTTTTGAAGCAGGGGGGGTTAGAACAGAAGCTTGCTTTGTCTGCCCCATGCATCGACCTGGTATTGCAGTGCTTCCAGGAACGGTGTATCTCCTTTAGGGGAGAACCTTCTGGTTAGAAAAGCAGAAAAAAAGTTGAACTGTGACACTTTCTTTAAAGCAGATGTTTTTTTGAAGTAGCAGAAAAATCTGGGTGTTTTTCTTTCTTTACAGTTTCTTGGAAGTGTTTTGTGAGACTATAGATATAAGAGGTTCTTCTTTGTCTTGCTAGAGAATTATTTAAGAAGCTGGACTCCTTCTTTCTGCTGTGAGTCTTTTCAACAGTATGAGGGACAAATGCTTTCCAGATTCTGGGTCTGTTGGGGAGATGGGGTTTTTTGGTTTGTTTTTGTTTGTTTTTTGGGGGGTGGTTTGGAGTGGGGCGGTTGGAAATATTTGAGGTCACGTGTATATCCACAACTGCATGAGTTACATAGACTTCTCCCCACCCGGCCTACGTTCTATATATCTTGGTTCGTAAGATCAAGACAAGGCACTAGGTGTCGTGCTGCGCCCGGCACACAGGGGCCCCAATCCTGATTTTTTTCCCCCAAGCCTACTGTAATCTAAATGCTCAATAATAACCCTTAGCTTCTCATTGTTGCCACCCTCACTATTGGAAAATCCCCAAAATCATGACAGTGGCTTACAAATCAGGAGGATTCTTTTTTCAAAAAATGTAATGTGGGTTCTCTTTCTTTCCCTTCTGGTTTTCTGAACCAGGCAAGCTAGAAACTTACCTTTCTAGTATGGCCAGAGCCCCAGAGAACAGGAGCCCCCGGCGCCTGGGGCTGGCAGGCAGCGGGGCTCCTCACGGTTGTGTGTTCCACACTTTGATTTCACCCACCAAGAATCAAGTGTGAACTCCTCAGACACTAGAACAGCCTTAACATGGAGTCACAGACAGACCCCTTGGGCACCCTGTCTCTAACTTGCCACCCAGGTGTAGTAGAAGCTGCTGTAACACGCAAGCTCTGTATGTCCTTTAGGGCTAACCCTAGCCAAACAGCCGGGATCCCTTGCTGATGCTTAGAAGGTGTGCCGTCTCCCTGAAGTCCAAGCAGCATCGTGGGGAGGGGGGAACAACAGTTTCTTCCTGACAGGGATTTTTATTCCATTCCCCCAGAGCTCAAGCTGATGGGGGCAAGTGTTTGTGCAGGGCTCTGCCTCCTCGTAGGTGTGTGAGGAGGAGCAATCAACCAAGTCTTTTGTCCACGGATGATCCACAGTGGCTTGTCTGATGTCTCAGTCAGGGCCTTCTCTTGTTGGAAAGGAGATGACGCCTCTTCTGGTAAACTAGCATTTCACACTTGGTAATGCTTCTCTCCTGACTGGTGGCGAGGCGGCAGCAAGGGGGTTTACAGCTTTAGTGCCAACGCTTATATATCACCTTACAACATGGGCTACAGCTATTATAGGTGAGAATAATGCATGCAGCAACTCACGAGCTTGTCGTAAACTCTAAACACGTTTTTATAAAGCTAATGCCTGTTTTAACAACACTAACAAACAGGTGAGCAAGACTAGTTTCCAGCCATGCGTTTGTCACTTTTCAGTAAGGCCTAGGGGCCTTGGCATGAGCTGGCACCTGGTCTGCCAGTGTCCGAAGAGGATCTGCCATCCTTTATCCCCAGGTGTCTGTACTGGGAGCAGTACTGTTCAACTTATTCATAAATGATCTGGGGAAAGGGCTAAACAGTGAGGTGGCAAAATTGCTCAAGATAATTAAGTCCCGGGCAGACCGCCAAGAGCCACAAAGAGATCTCACAAAACTGGGTGACGGGACAACTGAATGGCAGATGAACGTCGGTGCTCATAAGTGCAAAGTAATGCACATTGGCAAACATAATCCCAACTATCCCTGTAAAATGATGGGGTCTAAATTAGCTGTTACCACTCGAGAAAGAGATCTGGGAGTCGTCGTGGATAGGTCTTTGAAAACATCCACTCAATGTGCAGCGGAGCGTTGGGACTCATTAAGAAAGGGACAGGTAATAAGACAGAAACTATCATATCGCCTCAATATCAATCCATGGTGCGCCCACTTCTTGAATACTGCGTGCTGATGCGGTCGCCCCAATCTCAAAAAAGATATATGGGAATGGAAAAGATTCAGAAACGGACAACAAAGATGATGAGGGGATATGGATAGCTTCCATCTAAGAAGAGATTCATAAGATTGGGACTTTTCATCTTGGAAAAGAGACGACTAAAGGGGGATACGAGGGAGATCTATAAAACCATGACCGGCGTGGAGAAAGTAAATAAGGAAGAGTTATTTACTCCTTCTCATAACACACGAACTAGGGGTCACCAAATGAAATTAATAGGCAGCAGCTTTAAAACAAACAAAAGGAAGTCTTTCTTCACGCACCACACAGTCAACCTGTGGAATTCTTTGCCAGAGGATGTCGCGAAGGCCAAGACTATAACAGGGTTCAAAAAAGCACTAGATAAATTCATGGAGGATAGGTCCATCTATGGCGCTTTGCCAGCGGTATCGCTAGCTAGGTATCCCTGTTTGCCAGAAGCGGGGCATGGGCGACAGGGGATGGAGCACTTGATGATTCCCTGTTCTGTTCATTCCCTCTGGGGCACCTGGCATTGTCCGCTGTCAGCAGACAGGATACTGGGCTAGGTCTTTAACTTGGACGG
The DNA here is from genome assembly GCF_020497125.1 of Mauremys mutica. Lineage (NCBI taxonomy): Eukaryota > Metazoa > Chordata > Testudines > Geoemydidae > Mauremys > Mauremys mutica. The sequence continues at coordinate 89,354 of NW_025423295.1, forward strand.
GTAGCTGGGAAGACGGTAAATCAGACAGAACCCGTTCGACAAACCTCTTCATTTCCTTGTTATTACCTGACTCCTTTAATTCATTTCCTTTTCCTTATTTCCCAGCAGACCGACTAGCCACCAGATTTGGGTGCTAGCAGAGGGACCTGACGAGCTCCTTCTTTTCGGCAGCGTTGAACATGCCAGGGCACAGTCAGATTCTGGATGCTCATCTGAATGTAACGCCTAGCTCTCACCTTTATTTCTGTTTCTTAGCTCTTTTGGGCCATCGATCTTTGGTCTGACCCGTAGGATCCCTGCATTAGGAGAGATGGCTAATTAATGAGCCCATAAACCTTGGAAATCAAATGAAACCTGAAGTCCATAGAAGACCTCGAAAGGCCCTTGGGGGGTGGAGTGCGAGCTGAGGAAGAGTTCCCTGCACAGCTTACCTCTCCATTCTCGTTTTCCTGTCCTGAGCGCAAAAGCCAGGAAGCAGCTCCGGGTAGGGAGGGGATACCATATGTGTGCAGTGGTTAGACAGGAAACAGCAAGGAACTGGACTCGTATGGAGTGAAACTGTAAGCATCTTCTGTATGCCTGATGACTGCAGGTTTGAGAGAGTTATGTGGGAGTGGAGGCTTTCGGTGGGCTTTCAGAGGAAATGTAATGGAAAGGCAGCCGAAAGTGGAATCCCAGGTTTTTAAACAATCCTCCACTAACACACCAAACAGCTCAGGTCTCGTTACTCATTGAAAATTAGAATAAAGTTACAGCAAGATTTCATCATAAATGAAGTCAAACCCTAAAGATTTCAGAACACAACTGCTATAAGGAGCCACGAGGGAAGCAATACAAAGTCAACCTTGCCTCAGAGAAAGGCAGTTAAACAATTTCTCTTTTTTAAAGCAGCATAATCTCCCCAAACGGAAGGGCACTGTCCCGGAGAAGGGTCCTGGAGAGGGTTTTCCTCGTTGGTGCCGGCCATCCACCTCCCCGAAAGGCGGGAGCTAGGTCGACGGAAGAATTCTTCCGACCAAGGCGCGGACTGATGTAGCCACGCCGATTTACGTTCCCCGTGCAGCCCAGGCCCGAGGGTCGGTGCGTGCTGAACAGTTAAGTCAAAACAGCTCCGTCCGTCAGAGGTGTGCAAAAGGGAAAACCCGCTCCTGGGCGACGCGGCCACGCCGCCCTAACCCCCAGCGTAGCTAAGGGCATTCGGGGAGGCGGTGGGTGGGCCTCAAGCGACGGAAAGCCCTCCTCCAGCACGGGGTTGTGACAGCCTAGTCTCCGTAGCACAGAGACAGGAACAGACAGCGAAAGCCAAAGCGGCCCCAGGGCAGGGGGCGAGGCTGCCTGTTGGACGAGGAGACCAGGTGGGACAGGCGTTTTGGACAGGCCGTCCTCCCGTCAAAGGAGGAAGAGCCCGAGAAGAAGGCCCGGGCAAGAAGCTATAAGCAGGGAAAGAAGCAGAGCAGGCAGGCAGCTCCCCTTAGAGCCAAGGAAGGCACCGGTCCAAGCCCCCCAAAAGCAGACTAGAGAGCAGATCAGCTGCAAAAGACCAGGGAAAGCCAAGAAGACAGAGAGAGCCTTATAAGACCCAAGTAAAGTTTCAGAGCTGAGCTTTGCTTACAAGGAGAAACGTGTGACAAAGATACCTAGAAGTACAGGGCCTGTGGAAAAGAGCACTCCCAAAGGCCCAGAAGAACAACTGTTTTCCTGAGAATCTGCTTTGCAGTGCACTAAGCCTAAGCAGCCCACTGTCGGTTTTCTGTTGTTCAAGCCAATCACCAGGGGAGAGCGCGAACACAGTCCTCCACTACCACAAATTATGCAGTCGAGTTTCCCGCATTTGGGGAAATTGCAGGGGTCAGCACACCCACAGTGCAATGGATGAGCCTCACCCTGGGAAAACCACCTTCGTGATCATGGTATCTCCCCTGCCAGGTTAGTATGAGTTCCTGCTGCCCGGCCGCCGCCCGCCCTCGCTCGCCCCGCACTTATAACACACGGGGCGGACCGCCGCACCCCCACCGCCGGCCTCGCCCACACCGGCCCCCACTGCCGACCGCTGCCCCGACGTGGCCCCCGGAGACCGTCCCTTCCCCACGCCGAGCTCCCGGTGCCAAAGTCGGCCCTGCCTGGCAGCCTGCGTCCGCTCCCACAATGCTCTGCTTGCACACAGATCTGCATACCTGCTCACGCGGCTCCGCCCCTCCGCTCGGGCCCCTCCCCCTGCCTGCCCGGGCCGCCGCTCTTGCGTACTCAGCTCTTTGAGCTCAGATGGGGTGTAGTGCTCAGATCGAGTGCGACAGACCTTAACTTTGCCATGTGAGGGTCATTCTATCCCCATTACCTGGCTTGCTTATTTATACCTATGACTGTCTTTAACTGTTGTATGTGTGATGTACCCTCACTGCTTGCTGACTGTATCCTGAACTCACCCACAGTATACCCCACATTGGGGACACTGCACACTGTATAAGTTATGTGCTGTCCAATACCAAAGTACTAGCATCCCCCCATACTCTGTATGTCACCCCTGATGACCAGTAACTGATGTTACAAACTCTCTGTATTATCTATTCTTAAACATTTTCTAATAAACATTTAAAACTAAAATCGCCCTATACTCTGTATGTCACCCCCGATGACCAATATCTGACGTTTCAACTCTCTGTATCGTTCATTTTCAAATATTTTCTAATAAACTTTTAAATCTTGGCCTATCCAAGGCCGTGATCAAGTGTCTTGATGTTTTTGGTCTTTTGGCCTCGAGATGAAAACCTTGTCTGTGTCTTGGGAACCTTGAGGTAAAAAATTGTCTAAGTTGTAGCGGTCCCGTCCCGGGAAGCCAGGCCATCAGAGAGACGACGTGGCCCACCTGCTGCTGGGGAAAGAGAGCAGCTTGCATTTCGCTTCTCTCTCGCTCTCTCTCGCTCTCTCCCCACCGGAAGTTGGTCCAATACAAGAATGACCTCCCCTGCCTTGTCTCACGTCAGTTTCTCCTCAGGGCAGAAGGTCGGGTGTTGTCAGCCACTCTCCAGAAACTGGACGGCCACTCGATCCCTTTTGTTACCTGCCAAGTGAGGCTGAGTGCACTGGCAGGCAGCGCCGTTTGAAGAAGTGGAAGATTGGACAAATGACCAGGGAGGAGTATAAAAATATTGCTCAGGCACGCAGGAGTGAAATCAGGAAGGGCAACTCACGCTTGGAGTTGCAGCTAGCAAGAGATGTTAAGAGTAACAACAAGAAGGGTTTCTTCAGGGATGTTAGCAACAAGAAGAAAGTCAAGGAAAGTGTGGGCCCCTTACAGAATGAGGGAGGCGACCTAGTGACAGAGGATGTGGAAAAAGCTAATGTACTCAATGCTTTCCCACCCTCCCCCTTCGTGATTTTGTCTTCACGAACAAAATCAGCTCCCAGACTGCTGCTCTGGGCAGCACAGCATGGAGAGGAGGTGACCATCCCTCTGTGGAGAAAGAAGTGCTTCGGGACTATTTAGAAAAGCTGGATGAGCACAAATCCATGGGGCCGGATGCGCTGCATCCGAGGGTGCTAAAGGAGTTGGCGGGTGTGATTGCAGAGCCACTGGTCATTATCTTTGACAATTCATGGCCATTTGGGGAGGTCCCACATGACTGGGAAAAGGCTAATGTAGTGCCCGTCTTTAAAAGAGAGAAGAAAGAAGGAGGATCCGGGGAACTACAGGCCAGTCAGCCTCACCTCAGTCCCTGGAAAAATCATGGAGCAGGTCCTCAAGGAATCAATTCTGAAGCACTTAGAGGAGAGGCAAGTGATCAGGAGCGGTCAGCATGGATTCAGCAAGGGCAAGTCACGCCTGACTAACCTAATTGCCTTCTGTGAGGAGATAACTGGGTCTGTGGATGAGGGGAAAGCAATGGATGTGTTCTTCCTTGACTTTAGCAAAGTTTTTGATACGGTCTCCCACAGTATTCTTGTCGGCAAGTTCAAGAAGTTTGGGCTGGATGAATGGACTATAAGGTGGACTATAAGCTGGCTAGGTCCTCGGGCTCAACGGGTAGTGATCAATGGCTCCACGTCTAATTGGCAGCCGGTCTCAAGCGGCGTGCCCCAAGGCTTGGTCCTGGGGCCGGTTGTGTACAATATCTTCGTTAAGGATCTGGAGGATGGCGTGGACTGCACTCTCAGCAAGTTTGCAGATGACGCTAAACTGGGAGGAGCGGTCGATACGCTGGAGGGTACGGATAGGCTACAGAGGGACCTAGACAAATTGGAGGATTGGGCCGAAAGAAACCTGATGAGGTTCAACAAGGACAAGTGCCCAGTCCTGCACTTAGGATGGAAGAATCCCGTGCACTGCTCCAGACTAGGGACCGAATGGCTAGGCAGCAGTTCTGCAGAAAAGGACCTAGGGGTTACAGTGGACGAGAAGCTGGATATGAGTCGACAGCGTGCCCTTGTTGCCAAGAAGGCTAACGGCATTTTGGACTGTATACGTAGGGGCATTGCCAGCAGATCGAGGGATGCGGTCGTTCCCTTCTCTTCGACGTTGGTGAGGCCTCATCTGGAGTACCATGTCCGGTTTTGGGCCCCACACTGCAAGAAGGATGTGGAAAAACTGAAAAGAGTCCAGCATAGGGCAACAAAAGTCATTAGGGGGCTGGAAGACATGATTTATGAGGAGAGGCTGAGGGAACTGGGTTTGTTTAGTCTGCAGAAGAGAAGAATGAGGGGGGAGTTGATCGCTGCTTTCAACTACCTGAAAGGGGGTTCCAAAGAGGATGGATCTAGACTGTTCTCAGTGGCCCCAGATGACAGAACAAGGAGCAATGGTCCCAAGTTGCGGTGGGGAAGCTTTAGGTTGGATCTTAGGAAAACCCTTTTTCACTAGGAGGGTGGTGAAGCACTGGAATGGGTTCCCTAGGGAGGTGGTGGAATCTCCTTCCTGAGAGGATTTTAAGGTCAGCCTTGACAAAGCCCTGGCTGGGATGATTTAGTTGGGGATTGGGTTGGACTAGATGACCTCCTGAGGTCCTTTCCAACCCTGATATTCCATGATTTGAAGCTGTTCCCGTGTATCAAGATGAGCTGCAGCTCAGCGAACCCCAAGGATCTGAGCGAGGCGAGCTACTTTGCAGCAGAGGCAGACCAAGCAGCAGGTACAATGCGGGGTCGCACCCCGGCCGGCAGATAGAATCTCATGTGCGAGATCCCGGCTCCCGTTACTTTGCAAAGTGTGTGCGTTTGCTCCGGGTTTTAGCTGTGGGCCAATTGCCCTCTGGCTTCTCGTCCGGGCTCCGTCCTCCATGCGCCTGGGCATCAGCGGGACTGTCTCAGGAGAGCAGCTGCCCCATCCCAATCTCTGCCCAGCCGGGGAAGGAGCAGAGGCAGCCCGAAGAAAAGACTCCTTTGAGCGCCGGAGACGGCCGGAGCATCTTATTTGCATAGCCACAGTGCATTGCGTGCAGCGAAGCGAGTCCCTGGTCAAGGGGCTGGTTTTGCTCCCTGTGTCCCCGGTTTCGATGATCCAACTCGGGCTGCCAATCGGTTCAATTCCATTTCCTCTGAAAGCTAGTGGTGTAGCGGGCTGGGAGAGTAGTCACCCTGACTTTTGGGAGCGTAGGCGGTTGCCCCGGCAGCGCCTCTGCCGCATGTTCTCCATACTCTGCTTTCTCTTCAGTTCGTATAAATCTTTCGCCTTTTACTAAAGATTTCCGTGGAGAGGAATGTTGATGAGCTTGTACCCAATTTTTTAAGGCTTTGCTTTGGCAAGGCTGTTGCCTGCTGTGAGAAAAACAGAAGAGTGCTCCCTGAGCTGGTGTCACTGGCTGAAGCTTTTCTATAGTATGAAAAAAGTATAGTATGGGGCACCTGGCATTGGCCGCTGTCAGCAGACAGGATACTGGGCTAGGTCTTTAACTTGGACGGGTAGCTGGGAAGACGGTAAATCAGACAGAACCCGTTGGACAAACCTCTTCATTTCCTTGTTATTGCCTGACTCCTTTAATTCTTTTCCTTTTCCTTATTTCCCAGCAGACCGACTAGCCACCAGATTTGGGTACTAGCAGAGGGACCTGACAAGCTCCTTCTTTTCGGCAGCGTTGAACATGCCAGGGCACAGTCAGATTCTGGATGCTCATCTGAATGTAACGCTTAGCGCTCACCTTTATTTCTGTTTCTTAGCTCTTTTGGGCCATCCATCTTTGGTCTGACCCGTGGGATCCCTGCATTAGGAGAGATGGCTAATTAATGAGCCCATAAACCTTGGAAATCAAATGAAACCTGAAGTCCGTAGAAGACCTCGAAAGGCCCTTGGGGGGTGGAGTGCGAGCTGAGGAAGAGTTCCCTGCACAGCTTACCTCTCCATTCTCGTTTTCCTGTCCTGAGCGCAAAAGCCAGGAAGCAGCTCCGGGTAGGGAGGGGATACCATATGTGTGCAGTGGTTAGACAGGAAACAGCAAGGAACTGGACTCGTATGGAGTGAAACTGTAAGCATCTTCTGTATGCCTGATGACTGCAGGTTTGAGAGAGTTATGTGGGAAGTGGAGGCTTTCGGTGGGCTTTCAGAGGAAATGTAATGGAAAGGCAGCCGAAAGTGGAATCCCAGGTTTTTAAACAATCCTCCACTAACACACCAAACAGCTCAGGTCTAGTTACTCATTGAAAATTAGAATAAAGTTACAGCAAGATTTCATCATAAATGAAGTCAAACCCTAAAGATTTCAGAACACAACTGCTATAAGGAGCCACGAGGGAAGCAATACAAAGTCAACCTTGCCTCAGAGAAAGGCAGTTAAACAATTTCTCTTTTTTAAAGCAGCATAATCTCCCCAAACGGAAGGGCCCTGTTCCCGGAGAAGGGTCCTGGAGAGGGTTTTCCTCGTTGGTGCCGGCCATCCACCTCCCCGAAAGGCGGGAGCTAGGTCGACGGAAGAATTCTTCCGACCAAGGCGCGGACTGATGTAGCCGCGCTGATTTACGTTCCCCGTGCAGACCAGGCCCGAGGGTAGGTGCGTGCTGAACAGTTAAGTCAAAACAGCTCCGTCCGTCAGAGGTGTGCAAAAGGGAAAACCCGCTCCTGGGCGACGCGGCCACGCTGACCTAACCCGAAGCGTAGCTAAGGGCATTCGGGGAGGCGGCGGGTGGGCCTCAAGCGACGGAAAGCCCTCCTCCAGCACGGGGTTGTGACAGCCTAGTCTCAGCAGCACAGACAGGGTGGCCACCAAGAGACAGGAACAGACAGCGAAAGCCAAAGCGGCCCCAGGGCAGGGGGCGAGGCTGCCTTGTCTCACCTCAGTTTCTCCTCAGGGCAGAAGGTCGGGTGTTGTCAGCCACTCTCCAGAAACTGGACGGCCACTCGATCCCTTTTGTTACCTGCCAAGTGAGGCTGAGTGCACTGGCAGGTGGCGCTGTTTGAAGAAGTGGAAGATTGGACAAATAACCAGGGAGGAGAATAAAAACATTGCTCAGGCACGCAGGAGTGAAATCAGGAAGGGCAACTCACGCTTGGAGTTGCAGCTAGCAAGAGATGTTAAGAGTAATGACCTCCCCTCCCCTCACAAAAAACCCACCTTTCCAAACAGTCCTTCTTTCCCAGCCCCCTAATTCTGCTTTCACACCCTGGGACCATCTCCTCGCTTTGTCCCTCCCCCCCCAGGTGAAGCAGAGATGGAGGCAATTTCAGCCACTGGAGACAGCCCCAGCGAGCGCTGCAGCCCGCCCCGGGCGGGGGCGGGGGGAGGGGTGTTTGCAGACACAGGAAGGGAGCAGCTGGGAGCGGTGGGTGCTGGGAAGAAGGAGGCAGGAGAACTAAGCCCAGAGATGGGACATGGGGCAGCTCCTGGGGGCGGGGCTCTGTCACAGCCTGGGGGGGCAGCTCCTGGGGTCAGGGCTTTGGCACAGCACGGGGGCGGGGCAGCTCCTGGAGGCGGGGCTCTGGCACAGCCCGGGGGTGGGGCAGCTCCTGGGGGCGGGGCTCTGGCACAGCCCGGGGGCGGGGCAGCTCCTGGGGGCGGGGCTCTGGCACAGACCAGGGGCGGGGCAGCTCCTGGGGGCAGGGCTCTGGCACAGACCGGGGGCGGGGCTCTGGCACATTGTGACGCGGTAGCCCGGGCGGAGCAGCTGCTCCCAGGTGTCCATGTGCTGCCAACAGCGCTGGAGCCGCCCGAGCCGGAGCGGAGCCGCTGTTCTCCGCTGCAGCCGAGATCTGCCCCCAGCTCCGCTGGGATCCAGGTGGGGACAGAGCCTGGGGCCCGGGGGTTCCCCGTTGTGTGGCTGGCGGGGGCGGAGGGAGAAGCTGGAGCTGCAGGCGGGGGAAGGGCAGTGGGGCAGGTGGGGGTTGAACGGTCTCCGTGCAGCCGGGAAAGTCCAGAGGGAGAGTGTGTGTGAGTCGGGGGGGGGGGGGGAGAGATACCTGCCTCCTTCTCCTGTCTGTGCCACTTCCCTCCCCAGTACTGGTAACAAGTCTCTCTGGTTCTCCCCCTTTTCTCTCCCCTCACCACACAGGACTGTCAAACCCAAGGAGATTCCCTCGTTTTTCCTAAAATTATTGACTCTCTAGGCTCTTATTTTTCCTGATTTTTTTTCTATAATTTTCAAATGTCAGTTTAAATTCTCCTCATATTTGGGAGGGGGGCTTCCCCCCACCCCCCATTTCATCTACAGCAATTCGTCCTTGTTGGGGTGGGAAATTGTTGCCCTGAGTCATTCCCCAAAGGGGATGGGGGTTCCTGAGTGCTGTGTGGGGGAGCCCTGAGACACGGCTCCCTCTGGGGTGGAGATGGGGTGGCCGTTCTCTGCCAGCCACAGGGCATGGCTGGGGCACCGGTGGGGAAGGAGGAACCAGTGTCCCCTATGGAGCCTGCCCAGCCCCTTTGGTTCTGCTCCTTTCTAGCATTTTGTTCAGAGAGCTTATTAGTGCGGAGGCTGAAAAATGTCTGTGGATTTAGCCCTGGCAGGAGGGGTCAGGTCTACACTGTAATAAAGAGATCGAGCATTTCCCAGCATGGCAGAGTCTCGGATGTCTGTCTGCAGGGAAAGGACCTGGGGGAATCGTGATGTGAAATGAACTAAAGCCAGTTCTGAAACCTCCACAACTGCCCTTCTCGCCCTGCCAGGCTGCAGAATGACGCTCACGTCTCGCTCCAGCTCATCCCATCCTCCCACGGGACAGGGGAGAGAAATGGCTGCTGTGGAGCCAGCTCAGGTAGGGGTTATTGGGGGGCTGCTGGTGGGTTCCTACTGGAGGGAGAGGGGCTGTAAATACTGAAGAGGTGGCAACTTCTAGAGACTTACGTCTGGAGGGGGCAGGGAATACCCTGGGTGAGGAAAGGGACGGGGACAGAGTGTGACAAACCTGCTGGGACTTTTTTAACGTGGGCCTAGATCCTCAGAACAAAGGCTTGGATGTTGGGGGAGAAAATTCCCTAATTTTGAAACAGCAAATAGAGAAACAAACCCCCTGGGCAGGGCGAGGAAAACTGACCAGACTTCTGGTGCTGAACCCTCAACCTGCTAGCCAGGGGCTAGTGTGACATGGAAAGGTAGGAAGGTGAAGGGAAGATTTCCCAGCTCCTCCCATCCAGCTGCTGGCAGTGGAGAGGGTGTTGGGTTCCTACCATGGGGCTGGATCAGCCTCTGGCTCGTAGCCATGTGATGGATCTGCTGGCAGAGACAAGGGGTCTCTCTTTGTTCTCTCACCATGGTGCCCCCTGGCTGCTCTCAGCAGTGTGGGGATAGGACTCTGCTGACTGTTTCTGTCTCAGAGCTTCCATTTGATTGGTTCCTCTCCCCTATGAATAGTGGGGCTGTGAGTGGGGCAGCAGGTAATGAGTGTTGGACTCTTGCTCTTTCAGGGGCCGGTGACCTTCGAGGAGGTGGCTGTGTAGTTCACCAGGGAAGAGGGATGGCCACTTGTGCTAAGTGGGACCCTGTTCAAAGGGTTAGTTCTGTTATCGCCTTGTTAAAACCTGGGCTTGGTGTAGGGTGGGCACTGTCCAGAGCTGCAAGACCTATTGTGTTTTTAAGATCCTGGGCATGAGTCATACCTCTGGGCTCAGGGCTAGTCCAAACATACCTCTGTGGCTGCCTGCAGTTTTTTCTCTGCCTTCTCTCCTCCCTGTAAGAGGGGGAGCCAATCAGAGTTACTGGCGGGAAGCTGCCAGGGTTTGCCTTTAAAAACAGACATTTTCTGAACAGACTTCAGAAAGGTTCTTGCATTGCTGCCTGGTCTGATCAACCAGGGGTTCTGGGGGTCCTTTCTCCGCTCTTGTTTTATTTCTGAGCATACCCCCGTTTTTGAACCCCCCCCCACCAAGAACGAATTGCTGCCTGAGAGATCTCCTGATTATCAAGACTGTACCGAGCCTTCTGATATTCTTGCTGCTTCTGCCTCTGCTGCTGCCTTGGGGGATGGTAAGAATCCCTCTGTGAAACTTTCTATACTTTTATTTTATTATTTTAGCTGCTGGCTCTGTCTCCCCATCACACAGACTCAAGCTAAACCTTGGTCTGTGTCTTAAAACTTTTCTTACACCCCCCCCCCTTGTCCTGGCTGCTGGTTCTGTTTCCCCAACAGACAGACCCAATCTAACTCCTTGGTCTGTATCTGTAATCTGCTTCTAGTTCTGCAATGCCTTGGCTGCTAGAAATAAGCCTGCTTGCAGCCACCCCACTGCTGCAGTCACCCCCCCCCCTCTTTGGAGCTGTGTCCTGGACACTCAGCCCTCTGGAACTATCCTTAGCATAAGGTGCACCCATTAATTAAGGTTTAGCATTATACTTTGTAAGTTACGCTTAGAGAATTGTTGCATTGTGTTTTAATGTGTGTAGTCTTGGTTAAGTTAGCTCATAGATAAGATTTTGCTGTGTTCTGTATAATTGTAATTGTTTGTCTTCCCACTGCAACCCCCCCCCAGCTTCTCTGTGTCTTTCTACCTTGTTACACTCTCTCTGTTGCTTCAGCTTGCAGCCTGTTTGTTCTGTCTCACTAAGTTTAAATCTCTAGCATAAAACCCCATTGGTTACTTTCTTCCTCTCTGATACCCCTCACATTCTACATTTACACCACTGTGACACATTTTTACCTAAAATTGTTTGTTATTTAACACATTTTATCCATAACTGTTAGTTGGTTATATGCTGCTGTGACACACCTTTTTACATAGAAATCGCTAGCTACCTGTTACATTTATACCTCAGTGTTAACTGATTACCCACTGTATTGTATCCTACTGTGTTGTACCCCACTATTGAAACCCCCTTACTGTTCACCAAAAAGAAACCCCTCCCCAATTGTCTACCTTAACAACCCCATACCTCTCACTATTGAATTTTCCCTGTTTTTGTATTTTCTTAATAAAGTTTATTTTGCACCCCACCCGTGTGGTAATTGCTCCCCAAGATCCCATATACCTGCTGGCAGGGACAGGGCGTCACGAACAGGATCTTGGGGTAACAATTACTGCCCTCCCTGTCCCTGGAAAGAGGCCAAGACCTCTGGGACAGAGGAAGATCAGACCAACCACCTACAATACCACTTGCTGCAAAGTAAACAGCAGCCTGAGGCCCTAGAATGGGTCTGTACTATTGGCATTGGCCAGAGCTCCAGGGTGTATACCACCCACCTGGGGCTCACTGATGTGGGGTGCCTCTTAACCCACCACCCCACATTCAGGGCCAGCCCTGCTGATTCCAGCCTCCGGCCAGTCTGCACTAAGGCAGGAGAGCCAGCTGCAGATTCAGATCCCACCCGCCTTTGGAGAGAGGTGGGAAGGGTCATGAAAGCCTGTGGGGGGGCCCCATCTAAGCTCACCCCTGAACCTCGAATTTTGCAGGGGTCCCCCACCCACCAGATATTAACAGAACTGGTGCAGAAGCTGGATGAAATTCAAAAGCCCAAGAAACTGTGGCATGACATATATAAGCCCCAAAAGGTAGCCACAGTTACCTATGAGATCCTGGCTCAGGCCCTTGATAAGCTAACTGTTTTCCATGGGGCCCTAATGACCTCGGCCAAGGAGGCCACTAGCCAGCCTAGCCAGGAGGGACCACCACTGACCCCTAGCCTGCCCAGCCCCAATAAAACCCCCAAACACCCACCCCCATATGTTCACCCAGAGGCCCCACTCCCCCTTGAAAAAACCCCACTATACCCAGCCCTACCTTCAGCCCCTCTAGAGGCCCAAGCTCATGAACCTGCATCCACTGTCACCTCTGGTGAAGCCCTGCCGGTATCCATCAGTCGTATAAAGATTGATGCCCAGGGCAACACCACACAGGTGACAGAACTCCGACCCCGCTCCAAAGCAGAGATGAAGGAGCATAGGCGGCAGGTTTGTATAATTTTTGGTGGGGCCCAAAATGGTGGTGCCCCCCCCCCGCTCCCGCCCTGTAAGCCGATATAAAATGAAGCTACAACGCGTCAGTGCCACAAGATTACAAGGGTCAATTAAAAGTGGAAAGTCAGAAGCAGCACTTGCCTACTTCAATATACAGTATTATATTTTGTTGCATCTGTTGTGATGAAGTGGGAATGTTCTTAATATTTTCTCTGAATACTGTGTGGGTGCCTCAGTTTCCCCTGCAAGATGCCAACTGAAGGTGTTGGGGACAAAGAGATCAGGTGGCCTCCTTGTCCAGAAGAGACACAGAGGCCAGAGGAGGGAGTGTCAGTTTGGAGCTGGCTGGGGAAATTGGGAGAGACTCAGAACTTGGTTCTGGGCTCCCCACCCCCCAAGATGGACCTGACAGAGGGGTTCTGTTTTCTGTACCAACAAGCTCTGTTTAAACTGTGTTCCCGTCATCTAATAAACCTTCTGTTTTACTGTCTGGCTGAGAGTCACATCTGACTGCGGAGTTGGGGTGCGACCTCTGGTTGCCCCAGGACCAGCCTGGGCAGACTCACTTTGGAAAGTGCATGACGTGGAAGGGCATGCTGAATGCTCCGAGGTCAGACCCAGGAAGGTGTAAGCTTCTTGCCCTGGAGACAGTATGCTCCGAGAGAGGAGGCTCCCCCAGAGTCCTGACTGGCTTTGTATGGAGATGTTCCAAAGCATCACAGCATCCCCTTCCACACCGTGCACTTCCCAGAAGTCCGCACAGGCACTGACACTCCCTCCTCCGGCCTTTGTCTCTTTTCCAGGCATTAGGAGGCCACCTGATCTCTCTGTTCTCCAACACCTTCAGTTGGCACCTTGCAGGGGAAACTGATTTGGGAGAAATGAAGTAAAAGCTGCCCAAACCGAGCTTGAGCACTCCTGAATTTTGAGGTGTTCAAATCTGGAAGGCAGGTGCTGGGGGTGGGAGAGGGCTGGGGGCTCCATGGGGGAGCATGGCAGCAACTGTCTGGAGCTGCATGGAGCCAGATACGCTGGTCTGAGTGGCACAGTAAGCAGTTTGGGGGTTGGAGAAGAGGTAGGGAGTTCCGGGGGGCAGTCAAGGGACAAGGAGCAGGGGGAGTTGGATGGGGCAGAGGTTCGAAGGGGCAGTCAGGGGACAGGCAGCAATTGGATAGGCATGGGAGTCTAAGAGGTTTATCAGGGGACAGGTAGGGGGTGCGGTCCTGGGGGGGGGAAGTTGGGTGGGGTCTCAGGAGGGGGCAGTTGGGGACAAGGAGAAGGGAGGCTTAGATAGGGGCTGAGGTCCCAAGGGGCAGTTAGGGGCAGGGGTCTCGGGAGGGGGTAATTGGGGAACAAGGACCAGTGGGGCTTAGATAGGGGGTGGAGGTTCTGGGGGGCAGTTGGGGCAGGGGTCTGGGGAGGGGGCAATCAGCGGACAGAGGCTGGGATTCAAAGGGCTCTGGGCTGCTGGCAGCCGCGGGGATCCCAGAGCCCTTTGAATCCCAGCCCCGGCTGGGAGTCAGAGGACTCTGGGCTGCCTGCAACCGCAGGGAGCCCAGAGCCTTTTAAATCCCAGCCGGGGCCGGGAATCAGAGGGCTCTGGGCTGCCCGCTGCGGCGGGGAGCCCAGAACCCTTTAAATCTCAGCCGCTGCTGGGATTTAAAGGGCTCTGGGCTGCCTGCAACCGCGGGGAGCCCAGAGCCTTTTAAATCCCAGCCGCAGCCGGGAATCAGAGGGCTCTGGGCTGCCTGCTGCGGCGGGGAGCCCAGAGCCCTCTGATTCCCGGCCGCGGCTGGGATTTTAAAAGCTCTGTGCTCCCTGCGGTTGCAGGCAGCCCAGAGCCCTCTGATTCCCGGCCGCAGCTGGGATTTAAAAGGCTCTGGGCTGCCCGCCGCAGCAGACAGCCCAGAGCCCTCTGAGTCCCGGCCGCGGCTGGTATTTATAGGGCTCTGGGCTCCCCGCCGCAGCGGGAAGCCCAGAGCCCTCTGATTCCCGGCTGCGGCTGGGATTTAAAAGGCTCTGGGCGCCCCGCGTTTGCAGGCAGCCCAGAGCCCTTTAAATCCCAGCCGCGGCTGGGATTTAAAAGGCTCTGCGCTCCCCGCGGTTGCAGGCAGCCCAGAGCCCTTTAAATCCCAGCCGCGGCCGGGAATCAGAGGGCTCTGGGCTGTCTGCTGCGGCGGGGAGCCCAGAGCCTTTTAAATCCCAGCCGCCGCCGGAAATCAGAGGGCTCTGGGCTGCCTGCAACCGCGGGGAGCCCAGAGCCTTTTAAATCTCAGCCGCTGCTGGGATTTAAAGGGCTCTGGGCTGCCTGCAACCGCGGGGAGCCCAGAGCCTTTTAAATCCCAGCCGCAGCCGGGAATCAGAGGGCTCTGGGCTTCCCGCTGCAGCAGGCAGCCCAGAGCCCTCTGATTCCCGGCGGCGGCTGGGATTTAAAGGGCTCTGGGCAGCCCTGGCGGCGGCTGCGGCAGCGGCGGGGGGGCGCTCCAAGCAGGGGAGAAAAAACATTGGTGGGGCAGAGCCCCTGCTTGGGATTTATTCATGGGGCTAAAGCCCCAGAGCCCCATATAAGTCGGCGCCTATGTGAAGGAGTTCATCTCAGACACCGCTAGGGGGCCCAATGAGCCACCACTACTGTTCATAGGCCGCCTGGCTCTGGAAAATGGACAGGAGTTAGTGGATAGGGAAGAGGACATAGTATTAGCCAGGACCAGTAGCTGGTCCCGGGGTCTCTCAGGGAGCCTGGTAATATCTAACACTGCATGGCCTCTGATTGCCCCAGCCCTGGCCTTCCTCCATTTACAGCACTCCCTTCAAGGGATCCAAGTCCCCAGAGGAAGCGTCAAGGACATCCCTTCCCTGAGATGTGCCATCGCAGGGGGGTCCATCATGCTGTGGTCCCCTACCCAACACCCTCTCGGACTTACTCAGGCCCAGATTAACCAGGTCAATGCCTTCAGGCATGTTATTGACCCCATCGAGATACCCATAGCCGAAGCTGCCATTGACTTAGCCATGGATAGCAGTACCACCCCTGACACCGGGGCAGTTCTGTGGCTAAGGGGCTAGGCGCCCCATTGGGCGACTCTATGAAGCCCTCGAGAAAATAAGATGGTCCTCAGCCCAAGCTCTACCCATCAGTACACCCCCACCACACGCCAGTCCAACCCCACCACACGCCAGTTCACAACCCAGGTCCCAGTACTCACAGCATTCATTTACAGAACACAAAATCTTTGGGTTCTTATTGTACAAGGGCCTCACTAAGGAGGTTGTACGTAAGCTCAATAGTGAGCAGCAAAGAGCCTTGGCCATAGCTCTGGGATGGGAAGAGCGCCCAGAACCTTCCCAGCCAAAAAACGGATAGCGGCCGGGTGCTTGGCGGCGGCCAGCACCCGGCCAGGGGACCCTCATCCCTATTATCCGCTAGTTTTTGACAAGGGTCTTGTCATCCCTTTTTTGCTGGACAGGGGGGCACAGGTGTCCATTCTACCCCCTCACGTCCCTCACACTCCCACAGGACACACCATTTATGTGCAAGGCCTCAATAGCACAGAGCCCCACTCAGAAGTAAAGGTACATGCACACATAAACCACACACCAGTAACATTTCGGGCCCCAGTGGGCCCACGCCCCTCCTCGAAGTCTCTTTTATGTCTTCACAGGAATCACCTGCCATGATTGCCACCCCGCCTCGAGAAAACCCCCTGGTTGCCTGGTTAAAAGCCTACACCCTGCAGGAGGTCCTCACCGGGAACCTGTCAGATGTCCCCTCATCACATGATTGTGTCGCCTGCACAAGACGGGAGGCCTCAGACGGAGGATCCCCTTTCCTCTGGAAGTTCCTCCCTCTCTCGAACCTGACTCCACAGTATCCAGCCTCCGCCTGCAACAACACAGACTGGGTCCATCGACCACTGTTCACCTGCAACACCAGCAGTGACGACCGGAAACCCAACTCATTCGCCCCTGTTGCGTTTAACCCCCTCTCCTACAGTTTAACTTTACAGCAAATCCGTGGACTGTCGCTTGGTCTGGAGGCCCTCACCAACATCACAGCCGAAGGGTTTCGTCGAACCAGCGACGCTCTCACAGTCCTGGCCAGCTACACCGAGCAGAACCATCTTCTGATCCAGACCATCCTACAGAAGGACTTTTGTGTTGCCTTAGAGGACCCTGATCCTCGCTTTAAGGGACCATGTTGCCTGCACCTTCAGCCTGGGTGGAACAACTTCTCAGCCATGGCTGACCAACTGTCCTCCTTCGCCTTGCAGATTCGTAAGGAGTGTAAGCAGTGGGATCCTGGGCCCAGTCCATTGAGCAGTGGCTTATTACTGTTGCTTTTGTTCTTGTAGCCTTTTTGTTGGGGATGGCAGTGGTCAAGCAGCTAATTCGTAAGGTTGTGTCAGCCCTGCCTTTGCAGGTGAGGTATTCCTCCATCCCCTTGGAGAGCAGCAAACCACCACCTCCATACTACGAAGACGACGACTTGTAAAACCCTCTTTTTTTTTTCTTCTTCTTCTTTTTTTTGTCTTTGCAAGGGATATCCCCCTCACAGCCCCTTCAGGTCGGCCAGGGGAGCATGTCTGTTACAGCTCCATTTTGTTTCTTAAAGCTGTCCCCTTACTCCATTTTGTTCTTGTTCTCCTCTGTGGCCACTCCTCCCTGGCTGTTAAGTTGTTCACCAGGGCCTCTGCTTTCTCAAAGGGAGGGCCCCCTTAAGTTGTTTAACAAGAGCCATTGCCCTTCTCAAAGGGATGGCCACTTGTGCTAAGTGGGACCACTACCCTGTTCAAAGGGTTAGTCCTGTTATCACCTTGTTAAAACCTGGGCTTAGTGTAGGGTGGGCTCTGTCCAGAGCTGCAAGACCTATTGTGTTTTTAAGATCCTGGGCATGAGTCATACCTCTGGTCTCAGGGCAAGTCCAAACATGCCTCTGTGGCTGCCTGCAGTTTTTTCTCTGCCTTCTCTCCTCCCTGTAAGAGGGGGAGCCAATCAGAGTTACTGGCGGGAAGCTGCCAGGGTTTGCCTTTAAAAACAGACATTTTCTGAACAGACTTCAGAAAGGTTCTTGCATTGCTGCCTGGTCTGATCAACCAGGGGTTCTGGGGGTCCTTTCTCCGCTCTCGTTTTATTTTTGAGCGTACCCCCGTTTTTGAACCCCCCCCCCCACGAAGAACGAATTGCTGCCTGAGAGATCTCCTGATTATCAAGACTGTACCGAGCCTTCTGATGTTCTTGCTGCTTCTGCCTCTGCTGCTGCCTTGGGGGATGGTAAGAATCCCTTTGTGAAACTTTCTATACTTTTATTTTATTATTTTAGCTGCTGGCTCTGTCTCCCCAGCACACAGACTCAAGCTAAACCTTGGTCTGTGTCTTAAAACCTCTCTTACACCCCACCCCCCCTTGTCCTGGCTGCTGGTTCTGTTTCCCCAACAGACAGACCCAAGCTAACTCCTTGGTCTGTATCTGTAATCTGCTTCTAGTTCTGCAGTGCCTTTGCCATTAGAAATAAGCCTGCTTGCAGCCACCCCATTGCTGCAGTCACCCCCCCTCTTTGGAGCTGTGTCCTGGACACACACCACTCAGCCCTCTGGAACTATCCTTAGCATAAGGTGCACCCATTAAGTAAGGTTTAGCATTATACTTTGTAAGTTAGGCTTAGAGAATTGTTGCATTGTGTTTTAATTTGTGTAGTCTTGGTTAAGTTAGATCATAGATAAGATTTTGCTGTGTTCTGTATGTTGTGTATTTGGTTGTTATGGTTTTGTTGCTATGGCAACTGAGTTAGATTATTATGGGTTAGCTCAACCGGTTTCAACCGGCTGAGGAGCTCTCTGTATATATATAAATAAAATGGAGGTTTTGGTTAGCTGCCTGCTCTCTGGCCTCAAGTGATTGCTTCCTACACCGGCTGCCCCAAGGATATAACACTGGCGACGAGGGTGAGACTCCGGTGCTGCTCCAGTAACAGAAGGAAGTAGAAGTTAAGGTAAAGAACAAAAACAAAAAAGCTGCTTGTTTGCATTGACTGTGAAAGTGAAACTAAAAATCATGGCTACTCTGACCAGGCCCCTGGAGCCTTTTGATGAGAATACAGAGCAGTGGCATGTGTATACTGAGCGTTTTGAGCTTTTTGATATTGCAAATGACATTACAGAAGCAAAGAAGGTGCCAATATTCTTAACTGTTGTAGGGGCTAAAACCTACTCTCTGCTACGCAGCTTACTACACCCTGTTAAGCCTGAGACTAAATCTTACAGTGACATTGTGGAAATCCTGGGGTCTCATTTCTCCCCAAAACCACTGGTAATTGCTGAAAGATATAGGTTCCACAAAAGAGACCAAAAGGAAGATGAAACAGTTGTACAATTTGTAGCCATTTTAAAAAAGCTAGCAGAACACTGTGAATTTAAAGAAATGTTACATGATGCCCTGCGTGACAGGTTAGTGTGTGGCCTGTACAGTGAAGCTATACGGAAGCGCCTACTGACAGAGGCTCAGCTTACCTTACAGAAGGCTGTTGATATTGCTGTCTCCATGGAACTGGCTACAAGGGAGGCACAATACATCGGTGCACCCCCTAGGGTGCAAAAAGTGTCACAAGAACCAACCCACAAAACTGTGCAGAGTCAAGAATGTTACCGCTGTGGTAAGCCGGGTCACCAGGCATCAGAATGCTGGTGTAAGGACCTGGTGTGTCGACACTGTGGCAAAAAGGGACACATTGAGTGTGCCTGTAAACAAAAGAAAAAGAGGCCTGTGGTCTGGCCGACAAAAAGAGGAACCCTGCATACCCTAGAGCAGACCCAGGATGATCAAGGTGACACCTCATCGCAAGAGGAAGTGCCACTGCATGTTTTGTCTTTGGCAATGGGCTCACATGAATACAGGGTAACCCCGTTATTGGATGGCAAACGTATACGCATGGAACTGGACACCGGTGCAGCCGTCTCACTGATCTCCGAGACTGTGTATAAAGAAAAGCTACAGCATCTTCCGCTTAAGGCAACAAAAACTGTTCTGAAGACGTATACGGGAGAAGCTGTGCCTATGCTGGGCACTATTGATGTTAAGGTGGAGCTCAATGGACAGGTGGCTAAATTGCCACTGTTTGTGGTGAGAGGTAACTACCCAGCCTTAATGGGTAGGTCTTGGCTTGGGAAGATTCAACTGAACTGGGCAGAAGTGCACCGGATGACTAAAGAAGAAACCAGTCTAACCCCTATACTAAGGAAACATGCTGCTGTTTTTGGAGATGATTTGGGAAGTATGAAGGGAATCACTGTGACATTGAACATTAAACCTGGCAGTCCACCAAAATATCTGAAAGCCCGAACTGTGCCATATGCCATCAGGCCAAAAGTTGAAGCAGACCTGGAGCGCCTGGTCACCAATGGAGTCCTAATACCAGTTACCCATAGCTCATGGGCCACTCCTATTGTTCCAATCGTGAAGAAAGATGGCTCTCTCCGGATTTGCGGTGATTTTAAAGTCACTGTCAACCCAGTGTTGTGTGCAGAGCAATACCCGCTTCCCCGCATCGATGACCTCTTCGCAGGCCTGGCTGGGGGACAAAAGTTCAGTAAGATTGATCTGAGTCAAGCATATTTACAGATGCACGTCGATGAAAAGTCCCAAGAGCTGTTGACTATTGTGACTCATAAGGGGCTTTATCGATACTGTCGTCTACCCTTCGGAATAACATCTGCTCCCGCCCTGTTCCAGAGGGCTATGGACCAGATCTTGTGTGGCTTGTCAGGAGTTCAGTGCTATCTGGATGATATCCTGGTCACTGGAAGAAATGAAGAGGATCACTTAAAGAATTTAGAGGCTACCCTACAAAGACTGGAAGAGTATGGCCTACGAGTTCGCAAAGACAAGTGTGAATTCTTCAAGCCCTCTGTTGAATATTTGGGACATATCATTGATTCTGCAGGTCTTCATAAGGCCCCTGCAAAAGTTAAAGCTATTGTGGAGGCTCCCCCACCTCGAAATGTAAGCCAGCTGCGCTCGTTTCTAGGACTCCTGAACTATTATGGAAAGTTCATCTCACAGTTAGCCACACTGCTAAAACCACTTCATGAGCTCCTTGGGCAGAACAAGGCCTGGAAGTGGACTGAAGCCTGTGATGTTGCGTTTAACAAAGCTAAGGATGCATTGCTAAATTCTGAAGTTCTAACGCACTTTGATCCATCCTTACCCCTGCAATTGGCCTGCGATGCCTCCCCTTATGGAGTGGGAGCAGTCGTGTCACATATTATGCCTTCAGGAGAAGAGAGACCTATTGCTTTTGCTTCACGCACTCTAAGCAAAGCAGAAACTAACTATGCCCAAATCGAACGTGAGGCATTAGGAATTGTTTTTGGAATTCGGAAGTTTCATCAGTACCTGTTTGGGCGAAAATTTACTCTTCTCACAGACCATCGACCTCTGACATCAATTTTTGGACCTTACACAGGCATTCCCCCATTAGCTGCTAGTCGTATGCCACGTTGGGCATTGTTACTTTCAGCACACACATATGAAATCAAATATCGGAAATCCACTCTACACGGCAATGCAGATGGCCTCTCAAGGTTGCCTTTGCCGGTCAAACACCAAGATAGTGCCCACAAGGAAATCTTCTACTTTGAACAGGTAGAGAATACACCCATCACTGCTACTCAGATAAAGAAGGCAACTCACGTTGACCCAGTATTGTCCCACGTTATGGACCTGGTGATGCATGGAACATCTCGACAAACCTCTCCGGTCTCATCCGACCTTGTTCCCTACATGTCCAAGCGGACGGAGTTATCGGTCCAATCTGGTTGTTTGTTGTGGGGGAGACGTGTCATTATTCCACCACCACTGAGATCACAGATGTTAGAACAGCTACATTCTGGTCACTGTGGAATAGTGCGCATGAAGGAAATTGCACGAAGCTATTTTTGGTGGCCTGGACTGGACAGCGCTATTGAAGAGAAGGCAAAAGCTTGTATGTCATGTCAGGGTGTGAGGAATGCACCCCAGTGGGCACCCCTACACCCATGGGACTGGCCTGAAAACCCATGGCAACGTATTCACGTTGACTTTGCTGGCCCCCTTGAAGGAAGCATGTTCTTGGTGGCAATAGATGCCCATTCTAAATGGCCAGAAGTCTCTATAATGCAGTCCACTTCTGCAGAGAGTACTATCCAAAAACTACGAGGACTCTTTAGTCGTTTTGGTCTGCCAGAACAACTTGTGAGCGACAACGGACCGCAGTTCATTTCTCAGGAGTTTCAAAAGCAGTTTATGAAAGCAAATGGGATACACCACATCACGTCAGCACCATATCATCCGTCCACCAACGGATTAGCTGAAAGATTTGTGCAGACAATGAAAAACGCTTTGAAATCAGCAAGGGGACAACACTCCATTCAAAAGCGTCTGGATACCTTTTTACTTTCCTACAGAAACACACCTCATGCTACAACCCACGCATCTCCGGCCTTTCTAATGATGGGACGACAGCTGCGCACTTGCTTTGATCTGCTGAAACCTTCTGAACCCCGACAAATTGTGCAACATCAGCAGCAATATCAAGTCATCAGACGGGCACCCAGAGCAAAAGACCGAACCTTTAGCCCGGGACAGCCAGTTTTGGCTCGGAATTATACTTCCAGAGCTAAATGGGTTCCGGCCACAGTCATCACTCAAACAGGACCTGTTTCCTACACAGTCCGGACTGCAGAGAATCTTACCTGGCGGCGACATGTAGATCAGCTGTTGCCAGGTCATGCCAGTCCTCAGGACCCATCTGCAGTTGAGGGGTCTGACTTCACCTCTTCTGGTGAGGGATCGAATCACGAGTCACCTGTTTCTGACTGTTCTCCTCCATTACTGCCGGCGGCTGAGATACCCCTTTGCCCAGCACGAGCTGATACCACCTCCTCACTTGTTCGTGCTGAGGACCCTGAGCCCCTAGTGCTTTCGGGTGCAATAACACCAGTAGTTCGCCGTAATCCACCTAGAGACAGAAGGCCTCCTCATCGGCTGGATCTTTAGCTAGGGCGAACCCACGGTTATGGGGCAAAATAATCCCCAGGGTTTAGCCGGGAATGGAGGCAGTCTACCCTCCTTCTCTAGTCTAGTGTGTGTTTTATTTAGGGGATGTTCTTATTAGGGGGGGAGGAATATGTTGTGTATTTGGTTGTCATGGTTTTGTTGCTATGGCAACTGAGTTAGATTATTATGGGTTAGCTCAACCGGTTTCAACCGGCTGAGGAGCTCTCTGTATATATGTAAATAAAATGGAGGTTTTGGTTAGCTGCCTGCTCTCTGGCCTCAAGTGATTGCTTCCTACACCGGCTGCCCCAAGGATATAACACTGTATAATTGTAATTGTCTGTCTTCTCTCTGCAAACCCCCCCCAGCTTCTCTGTGTCTTTCTACCTTGTTACACTCTCTCTGCTGCTTCAGCTTGCAGCCTGTTTGTTCTGTCTCACTAAGTTTAAATCTCTAGCATAAAACCCCATTGGTTACTTTCTTCCTCTCTGATACCCCTCACATTCTACATTTACACCACTGTGACGCATTTTTACCTAAAATTGTTTGTTATTTAACACATTTTATCCATAACTGTTAGTTGGTTATATGCTGCTGTGACACACCTTTTTACATAGAAATCGCTAGCTACCTGTTAAATTTATACCTCAGTGTTAACTGATTGCCCACTGTATTGTATCCTACTGTGTTGTACCCCACTATTGAAACCCCCTTACTGTTCACCAAAAAGAAACCCCTCCCCAATTGTCTACCTTAACAACCCCATACCTCTCACTATTGAATTTTCCCTGTTTTTGTATTTTCTTAATAAAGTTTATTTTGCACCCCACCCGTGTGGTAATTGCTCCCCAAGATCCCATATACCTGCAGGCAGGGATAGTTAGGTCAATATTTTTTCTAAAGGTCTGGGAAGAGGATTCCCTAGTAAATGACTTTTAACTAAGCAAAATACCCCTGTATTTGGCCCCCAAAGCAGTTGTGGCCCGGGCCCTGCAGGAGGGGACTCCTGAAGATATCGCCTTTCTAATCAGGTGTGTGTTGCCTATTATTTGGGAAATGAAATTCCTATCTAGGTGGGGATGGGGAAAATGGAAGTGATGTTTCGGTTCAGATCCCCCCTGGGAGATGCTGCAGATATGTAGAAAATGAAATCCGTGTTGAATGTGATATAGCTGGAGAAAGAGACCTATTTTCCATAGAGACCTGATATTTGGTGTTTTACAAGGATTCTAAGCCGCACCTGAATTTAGTCCCTAATTTAAATCTGTGCCACCAGATTAAAGAAATGAAAGGGCATAGTTGGGGGAGTTATACCTCACTATCACTATTGATACATTGTGTGGTTGGTGAAGAATTCTACACCAGAGACGTGTAAAATTCCTCCAAGAAAGGTCAAAGATTTGACAAGAACTCAGGGAGAAACTGCAGATTTTGATTTTCACCCTAGAGATGGAAGCTATGGTGACCTGTAGCCCAGGTAAACTATTTTTAGAATGCTGCTCCCTAGTTAAGTGGCATTGGTCACTCCTAAAAGACGCCATGATTAAATTGGGCACAACTGTCTTTTACCATTTGGATCCAAAGTTTCATGAAGCACAGAGAGAAACAGCTGATTCCTTCAGAGCCATTCCATGCCTGTGGGTCCCAATCTGGCTGACTTGCTGGACAAGAAGCAGCTCCATGCTGGGCAAATGATGGTGGCCAATGAGGGAATGTATCAGATTCCAAGTTCAGACCGCAGGATACATGAATGCTGAGTCCTGACTCTGTGGTTTGGTCTCTTAGTTTTGCTATTAAGTCTTAAGCATTTGTATCACTTCTCCACCTCCTGCTACTTTGAAAGATTAGAAAGTGTGGAAATAGAGCACAGGTGGTTTTCTCATGATGCAACCTACCCACTAGCATGAGAGCCCTTCCACCCACACTTTCGGGAGAAGACCCAGGGCGAAATGAACTCACAGAAATGGAAGGCTCCGAGGATATTGCAGAATGTGATTTCACACAAAGCTCACTGGGTGGAAATGTGAATTAAGCGAAAACTGCCCTATAGGTTTATATTTTATAATCTTTGAATAAATTGTTACCAGCGACAATGAAATTAAACACGAAGTTAATTAGTGTAAAGTAAGAGGCTGATTATGTGATAACTTTCAGTGTTACAATATAATTCAGGTTTTCTTCTAGTTCTCTCCCTGTCCCTCCTACTATATCGGAAATGGTGGCTAATCTTGAAAAGTAAAACCTCACTCCAAAGGAATTAGAGTGGGGGAACATGTGAGAGAAATAGCATGTATGAAAATAGAGCCCCAGTGTAGATTGTAATTATTTCTATTTCCAATGGAATTTATTTTGATAAACTTTAAAATAAATATTCTGTGAAGAGGAAAATTGCTTGAGTCAAGATGTGTAACCTTCTACTGAGTTAGAGGGTAACAGCCACAGAGTTCCCCAATTTGCTTGTTTGCTAAACAAAGACACATCGGGCAGGAGAGGTCAGAATTTAAAATGGTGATGGATGCAGGACGATTGATTTTTGCAACCAGTTATTTTACTGTTAGAGCCCAGCCATTTAACCCTCAGGGCTGGCCATGGAAACCTCCCCATAACTGGCCTTATGTTTCTTTCATGTTTGATACCTTTGGGGTTCGCACGTCCACACGACATGCGGTTTACGGCAGCAGATACTTTGAGAAAACTGCCGGGTTCAGTCGGGCTATTCCAAACTGACCTTGGCCCAAACTCTGCCTCACTTCGTCTAGAGTGGGTCATGTGACGAAGTCTCCATGGTAACTAATGGCCAGGCCCTTCCCCCCCTGCAGGGGGATGCTAAAGGTGTGGGAGAACAAAGAGATCAGGTGACCTCCTGGCCTGGGAAGGAGACAGAGCCCAGAGAGGAGGGGCTGGAGGGGGGTTGGCAGTTTTGGAAGCTGGCTGGGAAATGGAGGGGAGCCCCCATGGGGCTCGGGCCTCTCAACGGGGCTTTGGCCTCCCTGGGGCCCCAGATGGACCTAACTAAGGGGGTCCTGTTGTCTGTACCGGCAAGACCTGTTTTGGACTGTGTTCCTGTCATCTAAATAAACCTCTGTGTTACTGGCTGGCTGAGAGTCACGTCTGACTGTGAAGTGGGGGGGCAGGACCCTGTGGTTTCCCCGGGACCCCACCTGGGCGGACTCGCTGTGGGAAGCGCACGGAGGGGCAGAGGATGCTGAATGCTCCAAGGAGAGACCCAGGAGGTGAAGCCGTGTGAGCTTCTTGCCCTGAAGACAGTCTGCTCCAAGGGAGAGGAGGCTCCCCAGAGTCCTACCTGGCTTTGTGGGGAGCAGTTCCAGAGCATCACCCAGGGACTCTGTGACACCCCTCACTCCCGACCCGCAGCCCCCTGGGCTCCCTGCTGAGCTCCCCAGTCACTGCGCTGCTGGAGCCCCTCCCGACCTGCAGCCCCTGCTATCCCATTCCTGACCTCCTGTGACGTTATGAGCGTAATATAGTATTTAATTGAAAGGTGACAGGGCCAGAAAGAGTTAATTAACTCACCTCACCCACTGACCTGACCCATGGGTGAACCTTAAGGACTCTGTAAATGAATAGAGCTTTGAAATGCAAGTCTGCATTGTTAGAGGTAGAAGGGGAGATGTTTGCTCAGGACTTGTAATGTCAGCAAACAAGTCTTGTCTATTGCTGTAGTTTTAATTCAAAGATCAAAAAAGGAATATTAACATTTATGATGATACTTGATTGAAATAGTATTATTGTCTCTGTGTCTCTTTGAAGGTTGTGCTAACCTGGATCTGAACTGTTTAATGGGTAAATTACCCTGTGCTAATTGCCAGGATGTTTGGGAGAAGGAGTTAAGCCTATTGTTTCCTCAGGCTGAAAGGCTGCTGGAAATATATAAGAAGCCTGGGACATGATCCTGCTTCATCTCAGATCTGCTTTGGGTTTCAAGAGGGGGAAACCTTAAGCCATAAGGATTGAGATCCCGAGTCACTGACTGGAGTCACCCTGAATATGGACATTGGACTGTAACCTATGGACCATTTCTAAAAGGACTTTTGGCAACTACAAGCTCATCTCTGCTATGCATCTGAACCTCAAGAATTGAATTCAAGTCTGTCTGTATATACTTCTCTGCTGGTGCAATTTCTGACCATTGCACGTCTATTGTATTTATTACAATAGCACAAGTAAGTCACACACATGACATAGTCTAGGGGCTTGGCTACACTTGCAAGTTTGAGCGCATTAAAGCAGCCCCGGGGACCCTAACTCCTGAGGTGTCCACACTGGCAAGGCACATGGAGCGCCTGGGCTCTGCAGCTGGAGCGCTCCTGGTAATCCACCTCCATGAGAAGCATAAAGCTCGCTGAGCCCTGCTGAAATGCCCTGACATCAGTGTGGATGACGTGTTGCATCACTGCACTGTGATTGGCCTCAGGAAATGTCCCATAATCCCCTGAAGTCAAGTGCCCACCCTGGTCATTGTTTTGAAATCGGCTGCAGGCATGTGGATATCCCCTATCAAAGCTCCGTTTCTGACAGCCGGCTGCTTATCTGCTCTGGGACAAAGCAACCATTAGTGTGGCATGCTGCTGTTATGAGTGTGTGAGAGAGGGGGGGTCTGCTGCTGTCCGAACACACAAGACAGCATGCTGACACACTCTCAGCCCCCCAAACACACTGTCACTCCCCCCACGTACACACAACACACTCCCTGTCACACCCCCATTTGAAAAGCACGTTGCAGCCACTTGCACACTGGGATAGTTACCCCAGTGCACTGCTCTCTGTGGCATTGCCAGAGCTGCTAATGTGGCCACTCCAGTGCGCTTGCAGCTGTCAGTGTGAACACACGGCAGCGGTTTCCCTGCTGTGGTTTAACTCCCAGCGCTCTACCTCTGCAAGTGTAGCCAAGCCCTAAATTTCCCAAACCAACCGAACTCAGTAACTGCCCCCCACCACCACGTGCAGGGAGTAGGGGCACCGTGGAGCACACGCCGCACTTACTGGCTCAGCCTTGTGCATGCTGGGGTGGCCACCTCCCCATTGATGAGACCTGGTCCCACCATCTCCATGGAGCTCCAGTCTGCCCTGCTGCCATCCCTGTCTGTGTTGTCTTCTCTAGCAGTTGACTGGAAGGTGCACATTGGCCGCATGCCATGTAGCCGTGTTGTCTCGAAGGGCGAAAGCAGGAGGAATGGTGCCTTCAGAGCCCACCCAATATTCCATAACAGAGTTAAGGAAAATATTTCCCAATGAACTCTCAGTAAAAGATCAGAAGCAGCCAGTGTCTGTATCAGTCTACGAGCATTGGTATTTTCTTGAAATTTGTCAGACCAACCTAACTAACACCTAACACACATTTGAAGTTCTTCTTTTCAGACTGTTGCTCATTCTCAAGTTCTGCTTTGTCTCCAGACAGATCCAGTCTCTTTCAGAACAGCCTTGCTCTTTCTGTCTGTGTCACTCACTGAGGTGTCGGAGTAAACACTCCCCTTCCGTCTATTCTCAGACAAACACTAGTACCGTATTGTCCCGAGTATAGGCCGCACTTTTTTCCCCTAATTTAAGTCTTTAAACTAGGGGTGCGGCCTATAAGCGGGATCTTGTCAAAAAAAACCCAATAAAAATACTTTAAATCCCAGCCGCGGCGGGGAATCAGAGCGCTCTGGGCTGCCCACCGCGGCGGGAAGCCCAGAGCCCCCTGATTCCCCGCTGCGGCTGGGATTTAAAGAGCTCTGGGCTCCCCGCCGCAGCGGGCAGCCTAGAGCCCTCTGAGTCCCGGCCGCGGCTGGGATTGAAAGGGCTCTGGGCTCCCCGCTGCGGCGGGCAGCCCAGAGCGCTCTGATTCCCCGCCGCGGCGGGGATTGAAAGGGCTCTGGGCTCCCCGCCGCGGCGGGCAGCCTCGAGCCCGCTGGTTCCCCGCCGCGGCTGGGATTGAAGGCGCTCGGGGCTGCCCGCCGCGGCGGGCAGCCCAGAGCGCTCTGATTCCCCGCCGCGGCTGGGATTTAAAGGGCTCTGGGCTCCCCGCCGCGGCAGACAGCCCAGAGCCCTCTGAGTCCCGGCCGCGGCTGAGATTTTCTTTAAGTTAAAAAAAGTTAAAAATTTAATTTTTTTTAAATAGCACCAAACTTTAAGGGTGCGGCTTATAATCAGGAGCGGCCTATACTCGGAACAATACGGTATTAAGTGCTACTGATGGGTCTAGAAAGCATTTGTCTAGTGGAAGATGCCATTTCTGGGGGATTGCTCTCAAGATCCAGTACTTTGGGTTCAAACGTCTCCCAGCTCCCTTGGTGAAAATAACACCAAGGCTTCTTTGCAATAGGCAAGAAGAAAGGAGTTTTTCACCCTAGATGGGGCTTGAACCCACAATCTTTGGTTTAGGAAGCCAATGCCTTATCCATTAGGCCACTGGTGCTCTGAAGAGCTGTAGAAGGCAGGATGGAAATTCCCTCTGAGGATTGCACATTCCTCACATTCATTCAGAAGCCAAATACCCCATTTAATGGCCTTACAGAAACGTCTGCATCCCCTGGCAGCGAGGCACCTGGGCAGGTCGCTGACAGAGCTGAGCATCACCTTTCTGCCGGCCATCTTTAGAGAAGGACCCCACCCTAGAGTCACCCCTCCCTCCTTCAGCACCTCCACAGCTGTGGCTCTGAGTGGCAGTAGGATGAATAGGGGGCAAATCCGGGGCTGGAATGCGGGTAAGGTCGGCCTGTAAGGAGTAACCAGTTGGGGCAGACCCAGGGGAGGCTGTGGGCTGCTGGTCGGTTGTTGGGATCTGAGCTCTAGATCAAAGCTGCACAGTGACCTGACACCCAGGGTTATAAGACTGACATAGTGACCCCCTTACTGGACTCGGTGACCCCCAAACCCTTGTTACTAAGGGCATTGAGGAGTCTCTGTCCCTTAATAACTTCTGGGCGCTCCCCAGCAGGCTGCGGGCGTCAGCCGCCTCCTGCCTCACAGGTTAGACTCTTGGTGCTGTGCCAGCCGCCCCCTCGCTTGCAGGCCCAGTGTAAGAAGAAGGAGGCCGGGTGCTGGCAGACGAGGGTTTTGATTAATCCACCTCAGTGTGATGGGCACAGGACGCTTCCACTCAGTAGCATAGATGGGGGGGAGCAAGGGGAGCAGCTAAGGGCGTTGGGTTCCTCCGGTGGGGGTGTGGAGCAGCCGTTCATTTTCCTGTTCGCACTCCTTTGCGGTGTGAAAATCGGGGAGGGGAGGCAGAAGCCCCACTTCCCTCCCGAAATGACGCCCAGTGGGGGAAGCCAGGACAACAGGGTGGGGCGGCAAGTGGTGGCCAGACTCTCACCGCCAGGGTCTAGTCTAGCTCAGGGTCCAGCTCAACTTCCTCCCCGTGCCACTGGCCCCCAGCCCCCTTCCACCACCAGGTCAACCTGGGCACTAGGGCAGGAACGGGGTGAGGCAGCAAGTCAAGCTGAGCAAGGCAGGGAAAAGTGAGTCTTGTCTTCATGGGCCGCTCACAATGACGTCCTTTTTGTGTGCAACTGCTGCAAAAACCTCCCGGGCAGAGAAGCAACACGCCAAAATGGTGCCATTCAGCTGCCAAAGTAGCTCAGTTGGGAGAGCGTTAGACTGAAGATCTGAAGGCCCTTGGTTCAATCCCAGGCTTTGGCAGGCCCTTCGATACTTCTTGATGCAGGGGGGGGGGGCTTGTTTTCTAGGAGGGCAGCAGCGCCTTTATCTGAGGCAGGTACCTGATTTTGAGCTCCCCAGCAGGACAACAGAGAGCATGGGCTTCTCCCCCTAGTTGGCCCACCTGACCTATAACAAGGACAGATGGGAGCTGTCTTTCCCACGACTTATTTGTCGACCCAATATGGCGGGAACAGAGTGAGGCAGGACGGCCCTCGGAGATGGTGCCAGAGGGGGCAGGGACTTGGGAGGAAAGCTCCTCTGAAAAGCTGAGTGATGACAGTACTGGGGAAGGGGCATCTGGCACGTGGAACGTGGCAGGGATTCAGAGTCCCAATAGGAGGCACTTGATGTTAAGGTGTGAAAGGAAAGATCTGTGGTACGAACTGGCTCCCTTCCTCTGGACCACACGGTGTTTGGTGTTGGGGCGGATTTTAATTGTGTCAGCCGGCCTGAGAACCGCTGGTCCCATTTTCTCGACCGTCAGAGGAAACGTTTTTACAATGAGCACTACCTGGCGCAGGTCTATAGCGAGGTCGGCTTAGAGGACTTGTTTCTCCGTAATGGTACCAGTGGAGGGAGGGCGGTAGCCTCCTATTCCTCTGACCCGAGCTCATACGAGCCGCAGAGGGGATACACCTTTCTGCGGGGACAGACCAGGACTCGCAGTGACCAGATTTACGTGAAGGAGAGCACGTCGACAGCCCAGGGCAGGGTGGTGCCAATGGACTGTTTGGATCACACAGCTCTCACCGTGTGCTCAATGTGGGCAATTCCCTGACCCATGGCAGAGGATATTGGAAGCTGAGCATCCAGAGCTTGCAAGATAAAGGAGCAGGTGGGTGAGGCCTGTCAGTGTTGGCAGAACGGGAAAGCATCAGAGGGTTCTATGGCAACCGGGGGGATTAGTGGAGTCGTTGAGGGAGGAGTTGGAGGCTTTATTCCGGCAGTCAGGCAAACACCACAACATTAAAGAAACCAATGGTGCCAAATCCTGCAGCGTTGCCTGTGGGATTCCCACAAGAGCATCCAGGCAGGGGAGCCAGTCAGCGTGTGACTGTACGACCGGATCAAGTGACAGCTGGCCGAGTTCCAGGAGATGAGGCTCCAGCTGGCCGATATGAGCGGGAGCACCGAGTGAAGGGAGGGGGTGGCCTCCCCTGACATTTTTGCAGCCTGCAGGGAACAAAGACAAAGTAGAGGGATGCGGGGACTCAGGGCAGGCCCCACGGACGCGGTAGATCAGGATTATAGTTGATGGAGGAGGAAAGAGAGTCCTGCGAGAGGAAGCTGCTGGTGGGAAGAACATGGGCTTTTAACTGGGGGGTCCAGTGTTTGAGCCTGAGGGCTTGGCTACACTTACAAATTTGCAGCGCTGCAGCAGGGTGTGAAAACACACCCTCTGCAGCGCTGCAAATTGCGGCGCTACAAAGCGCCAGTGTAGTCAAAGCCCCAGCGCTGGGAGCCGCGCTCCCAGCGCTGTCCGTTATTCCCCACAGGGAGGTGAAGTACGGACAGCGCTGGGAGAGTTTTCTCCCAGTGCTGGCGCTTTGACTACACTTAGCGCTTCAAAGCGCTGCCGCGGCAGCGCTTTGAAATGCAAGTGTAGCCAAAGCCCTAGTTTTAGCAGCTGGCTTTTAAGCTGCTGTGCAGGGCAGTTCAGCTGTCAGAACACTGACTAGTACAAGCTGGGCTCAGATCTCAGTGGGAATTTGGGACCTGTTGCTTCATACCTAAGCAGAGGTGGAGTTTCAAGGCTTTGTCTTGCTCTTTCAAATGATGTGGGAGCCGGTGTTTTGCCTGCTGGCTGTTGTGACTTGCGCACCAGAGGGGACGCCGGATCCAGCAGGCTGGCCTTGTCTGGAGCCCTATAGGGAGGGATGGGAGCTGGCTTTACTCTGAGTTCTGCAGCCAGGCATGGGAGGCCGCCCTCTTGGTTGACCTACTGGCCCAAAGTCACTTTGGCGGGGTTGGTCTTTCCCCAGAAATGCTGAAGCACAGGCCTGAGGGAGGGAGACTCAATCCCCCTCCCTCTTGGTCAGGGCGGAAGAGGCGGCTGTAAGAGCGGCCAGGTTCCTGAGCTGGGCCTGCCAGCGTTTGGGGAGGGTGGAGCTGACTGGGGCATGGTGCTGGCAAAATGCCTCAGGGCGCTGGCGGGAGGAGCAGGCCAGGGCCAGGGCTGGGAAGAGAGAGAGACCAGCAGGTTTCCTCTATTGTTTCCTGCTCTCTTTTTCATCAGTAGTTTCTCCCCTGCATGAACTTGCTCACTCTCTCTATGAGACTGGCTAGCTCAGTGGGCCAAGCATCAAACTTTTAATCTGAAGATCCAGGATTCAAGTCCCTGGTCAGGTACTCAACTATTCCTTGAGATCTTAATAAGCTCTGTCTTTGAAGTCCTTCTTGATGTTACTTTTTCTTTTCAAGATTTTGCCTTTTCTTAAGAAGGTCCTTTTGTGTGTGGGACTGAAGGGGCAACTTCCTGACACCCCCCCCACCTCCCGTCCTCGCAGGCTGGAGGAATAAAGGCCTCTGGGCAGGGGCAGCTCTAGACTAGCTACCAGCACCTGGCGCCCCAGGCGAACCCTGCAATTGTCACCCCCGAACCCCAAACCCCAAGGGCAGAGCTAGGCTGAGGTATTTTGGTAAACTGGGAAACATTTTGCCCCTTTTTTCCTTTTAATGTTTTTAAATGTTTTTTGTTTTGTTTTTAAACAGAGGCTTAATTATTCGGTTTCTCCATCCGTCCGTCTGTCCAACCAATATTTCTTTCTCCATTCTTCTGGTTCTGGCTGCCCCTTACTACAGCCATAACTCTGGTCTTGAACTTTATAGAGTAGTGAGGTACCTTAAGGGTTAAATGCTAAATCCCAAACCCAAACAACACTAGTTACCTCTGTCTGGCAAAAGGTGTCTGGCAGTTTTGCCACTTTGAATGATTCAAATGGATTTTCAGTGGCATAATTAAAAAAACCCAACAAAGCAGAACCAAACCAATTCATCTTAAACCTTCAAAACAAGAGTTTTACAAACCATGAGTGTCAGTTTAGGTCCTTAAAACCTTACATCATCACACACAAAGTTCTCCTTTGCCTAACATCCCTTGCACTGCAATTACTCTTTTTTACACAACTGTACCCCAATTACACGTCCATCTTGTACAACCAGAGCCAGCCAGGGGCAGGCAACTTAAGTGCCAATAGAAACCCCGGACATTCCTTTAGTGATTTTGATTACATTACCCAGGAGTCAAATGATGAGATTATCTCTCCGCCTGCTGCCTGGAGCCATCCCCTATAGACCATTTCTGTGGGCAAAGGGCCCATTTCCCCTCAGAATGGCTGGAAAGGCTTCTCGGGACAAAACATAGTGGTGGTAGTAGCCACTTTACCTGACCCTCTTGTATAATTTAATTACCAAACTTCTATCAAATGTGACTGCACAGAGCTGCACATACAGTTATATTCAGTGAAAGTGAGCAACTGTCCCCAGAACTCAGTGCCGGGAGCCTTAAAGTATCTGCCAGTGGCACAGGTACCTTTTAAGTACCGAGACGTGCAGTGGCACATCTTTCATGGGAACCGGCCGGCATGTGCACGGCCGGTGTGTGCAGAGCAAAGGTTGCCCACGGGAGCTGTGTCAGACTCTGGCACCATGTGAGACAATGGACCACTTTCTGGTGGCTGGTTTTTTCCCCCGACAGGTGTGGGGACTTCTGGCTACATGATGGCGGCTGCCAGACTCAGTTGGACAGGATTCTTTTCAGCTCACCTGAGGCTTGTTCCTGGATGAACGAGGGCAACCACAGGGCGCCAGCAGAACCAGCTGCAGCTGCAGCAAGGGCGCCCTCAGCAGGGGCTGCCGTATAGCGGGCGGGTGGGTGTCACGGGACACACTGCGCCTGCTCAATGTCGGAAAAATCCTCTTCGGACTAAACCAGTTTGTTTCTCGAAATCAAAACAAGTGGGATGAAAGTTCTTTGCAAAAATATTTTGTTGCCAAACAAAAGCATCTCCTGTTTGTCGGAGTGTGTTAAATTGTCTCGTCACACACAAAGAGGAGACACTTAGATCACAAACATTAGATAAGATGCTTCAGTCTGAGCTAAGTAGTTGCTGCTCTTAACAATTTCAAAATAAAAAAATACAAATAAAATAGACTATTTCAGCTATTCTATTATGTCATAATCTGCTCTGAGTAAACATGATAGGACACCTCATATTATGCACTACTCCTAGTGACACTCGCCAATGGATCCCCATCCTCCACCCCGTCATTTTCCCCCACCCATGGAAAAATTATATATTCTATTGTAATCAATTGACTGACAGTGCCTCTGAGCCTAATAAGCCAGGTGACACTCCGCCAGCGCTGTGTGTAATAAACTCCTCTGCTTGACCTCTACACGGTGTGATTTATGTCCTTCAGAGAACAAAGAAAGAGCTGGAGGCCAGGTGAGCAGGTTGCCAGGGAAAGAGAACAAAGGACAGAAGAGCCTGGCTGGGTTGGGCTGTTGGAAGCAGGAGTCTGCTGGTTTGGGGACTCAAGGGGAGAGCCCAGGCTCTGATGGACTTTGCTGAATCTTCCTGCTTCCTGTGCTAACACAGAACTTTCCCAGGCTGGATTCCAGACCCCTAATAAACCTTCTGTTGTACAGCGCTGGCTGAGAGTCACTGGTGATTGTGGAAGTTGGGGGTGCAGGACTCCTTTGCGGGGAGGGGTGGGGGGGTGTAAGGCTTTCCCAGGTGCCCTGCTGTGACGGTACTGCCCATGGGAGCCAGCTGAGGTCACTCAATCAGGGTGAACTGCAAACCAAACGGGGCAAACAAACCCCAGAAACTGGTGGTTATTTCAATACTTAGCTTTACCAACCAGCACAAAACAGCTTCTACAGTACCTCACTGGTCACTTAGAAGTCCAAACAACGCAGTTCCCTTAAAGTGCCCAGCCTCAGGCCTCCGTCCAGACACACCTGTCAGATATGATGATGATTCCTGAGAATCTTACTTCATCATATAAAATAAAAGGTTCTTCCAGTCCCAAAGGATCAGCCACGTACCCAGGTCCAATTATAACTTAGATCTTACCCAAAATACACGCCACAGCCAATTCTTATTAACTAAGCTAAAATTTATTAAAAAAGAAAAGAGAGAGAGTGTTGGTTAAAAGATCAATATACAGACAGACTTGAATTCAATTCTTGAGGTTCAGATACATAGTAGAGGTGAGCTTGTAGTTGCCAAAAGTTCTTTTAGAAATAGTCCATAGGTTATAGTCCAATTTCCATATTCAGGGTGACTCCAGTCAATGACTGGGGATCTCAATCCTTATGGCTTAAGGTTTCCCCCTTTTGAAACCCAAAGCAGATCTGAGATGAAGCAGGATTATGTCCCAGGCTTCTTATACATTTCCAGCAGCCTTTCGGCCTGAGAAAACCATAGGCTTAACTCCTTCTCCCAAATATACTGGCAATTAGCACAGAGTAATTTATCCATTAAACAGTTCAGATACAGGTTAGCACAACCTTCAAAGAGACACATAGACAATAATACTATTTCACTCAAGTATGATTATAAATGTTAATATTCCTTTTTTGATCTTTGAATTAAACTATAGCAATAGATAAGACTTGTTTGCTGACATCACAAGACCTGAGCAAACATCTCCCCTTCTACCTCTAACAATGCAGACTTGCATTTCAAAGCTCTATTCATTTACATATCTTCCTAACCAGTCCTCAAGGTTCACCCATGGGTCAGGTCAGTCTATGAGTTAATTAACTCTTTCTGGCCCTGTCACCTTTCAATGAGATATTATATTACACTCTTAACGTCACACCTGCTAAGGTGACTCACTACAGGAAGCTCCTGGCATGGAACAGGGGTGCTGAAAGCTCCAAGGTCAGTCCCAGGACGTGCGGAAGGCCAGGAGGTTTCCCGCAGTGAGAGCGTCCCCTGGGCGGTGTCACACTGATGAGGGCTCTGCCTGGGTTTGGTTCAGAGCTGTTCCAGAGCACTGAGCCTGTGTCAGCCCCCCAGCATGTGACCTGCAGGCTCCACTCTGGCAAAGCTCCCTGTCCCTGGGCTTTGGCATCACTAGCCCCTGCTTAGTGACTATCACAGCCCTCAGCTCCCTGAGAAGGGTCACAATATGTCTCTATGTTGATTCACCTGTCAAATTCACACAGGGAAAGCTCCCTATAGCATAACACTCTGCCATATGAAATCATGGAACATGTGCTCTTCACTCTGTGAAAGCATGTAAAGAATCCAGGCGCTGGAGGACAGGGTTTGGGTCCAGAGTGACCTAGACAAATTGGAGGATTGGGCCAAAAGAAATCTGAGGAGGTTCAACAAGGAGAAGTGCAGAGTCTTGCACTTAGGACGGAAGAATCCCCTGCACTGCCACAGCCTGGGGACTGACGGAATGAGGGGGGTTTGACAGCAGCCTTCAACTACCTGAAAGAGCAGCATTGTGGGCTTTCTCCTGGCCACTTTTGCTGGGCTGGGCAGGCAGCCTGGAGGCCTTTCTAGAAGAGCATTGGGAACTGAGTTAGAAAAACCAGAACCTCAGGTTTAGACTCAGTTATTTATAATATTAAATCTTGGATTCTAGTGTTACAATTGATACAGTTGCTTCAGCCTGATAGGTTCCCGAAGGGAAAACTTAACGTCTCTCCAAGGGGAGTGGAGAGAAAGCACTTTTCAGAGTCCAAGAGAGACGAGGTGGGTGAGGGTAAGAGCTTGCAGAGGACCAACCTCTGTTGGTGAAAGAGACAAGCTGTGGAGCTAACCCAGCACCCTGCTTCAGTTCTGTGTAGCCTGGAAGGTCGTCTCTTTCATAACAGCAGTTAGAACATAAGAACAGCCACACGGAGTCAGACCAGTTCATCTAGCCCACTGTCCAGTCTTCCGAAAGTGGCCAATGCCAGGTGCCCCAGAGGACTCCTGGGACCAACATGGATACAACAACACTGCAAACAAGGTTAAAAGTCAATGCACGTGGGAGGAGCATCTTGTGTTTCATTCCTTATGGGTGGGGCGGGTGTGGGGCCAGCTCCCAGTGAGATCTGTTTTCACTTTTGCCCCCTTTCAGTCACTCTGGGATTCTAACTCTGCTCCCAGCTGTCAGGCAGCTTCCAGCCCATCCACCCTACTTACTAGCTCCATGGTCATGTGTCACCCCCGTTGCCAGCACACACAGCCTGCAGGAAAGCTACTTCTACTAGATGCATGGGTGGTATAGTGGTGCATATAGGTGCCATCCAAGCAGTTGACCTGGCTTCAATTCCCAGCCAATGCAATAATGGCTTTTTCTCTTCTGTTGTTTCCTCATCTGGAAGTGGTTTAATTTCAGTCACATTGTGTTACAATCACATTATCAATAGAATGAGACAATAAATGTGTCAAAGCTCAGCATGTCACACAGGATGGAGACACACAAGGGGCTAGAATGTGTCATCTGAGAAAGACAGAATGCTTGGGAACCTCCATCTCCCATCCCCTGGTCTTCTGTGTTTTGATTCCAGCTGGGTGAGCTGTTTGTATGATGTTCCTGCATGATGGGGAAATAAAGTTTGGAGTCAGTTTTTGCTCCTGCAGATTCCTTTGCTGTTACAATTATAATGACATGAACAAAAGTGAAGCAAAATAAAAATAACCCCCAAATTACAATACAGGTGGGGAAAGAGAAGATCACGGTTAAGCCAAACACTTCAAAATAAAAATTAATACTAAAAAGGGAGGGGGGAAGAGATCAGGTATGTGGAGATCCCCTTGACATTTGAACTCAAATTGTTAGAATCAAAGTTCAGACTTGACACTGGAAAACCTGCAACTACCTGTCTCTCTGAACACCTGTCATGAGCAAGATGGAGTTGGGACACCTGTTCTGCTTCAATCATTTATTGTCTCTCTGTTCTCTCCTTCTTCTCCCCCCAATTCCTTGTCTCCAATGTCTCTGCCTTTCTCCTCTTGCTCCCTCTCCCCCTGCCCTTTCCCAGGAACTCACAGTCTACAGCATTCAGGAAAAGCCAGAGCTCCCATGTTCTGCACATGAGCCTGTGTCAGAGGACGTGGGTCCCCGGTCAGAACCATTCACCAGAACAATATGACCCTTTATGGGTGACTTCTCTGCCTGCTCTGCAATTTACATCTCCCCCCCCAAACAGTGTGGGGTATGGCTCTGACTGAGAGGCCTCACAGGAGAAATTTCAGCCCAAAGACAATTTTGTGTGAAATGTTGAGAAGTGAAGAGCCCCCTTCCCTCCCTCCAAATCCCCAAAACTCTAGTGTCACCCCCATGGCCCCAGCACAGGGAACCCAGTGAAATGGGGTTACAGAATACAAGGGGGAGAGAGCAGGGAGAGAGGTGACAGGGAGTCTCACTTTTTCTTTCTTCACTTTCTGTTCTTCTCTTTCTTTCCAGGATCTGCAGTCACAGCAGGGAGGGGTTTGTCTCATTGTAAGGGATCCCACGGAGGTGGTGGAAGTGATGGATTCTGTGACTTCCTGCGACCTCAGTGATTTCTATAGTGGTCACAGTGGCTGATTCCACGGCCGCCCAATCAGCTGGCTCCAGGGACAGCCCAAGCAGCGGCCAATGCAGCTGGCCCTGGGGACCGCTTGACCAGTGGTTCCGAGGGCAGCAGGAGCAGCCGCAGCTCGGTGGCCCCCGGCAGCACTCCTGGGGTGGCCGGAGCAGCAGCAGGCCTCCTTGGGCTCCTCCGTCTGAGGCAGCAG
Organism: Mauremys mutica; assembly: GCF_020497125.1. Taxonomy (NCBI): domain Eukaryota; kingdom Metazoa; phylum Chordata; order Testudines; family Geoemydidae; genus Mauremys; species Mauremys mutica. Next base: position 128,085 of record NW_025423295.1, read on the forward strand.
CTGGAGTGGCAGCAGGTTGTTAGGGCTTCTCCCCTGGTAGCTGGTGCTCATTATCCATCAAATAAATCAAAACACTTCTACCTGCAAGTGGATTTAGCCCAGGACCCTCAGAGTCAGCAGCTCTTACACCCCCCACTGAGCTCTCTGGTCAGGTGTCCTAGCGCCGGAAGCCTCCTGTTTAGATCCTCAAATAGCATTTTTGCACCGGGGTGGGGCTGAAATTTTGGACTGGACATTGTAGATCCACCGTTATTTTATTGAATTGCTTCAAAACAGCAAGTCAAGGAAGTCTCCTAAGGGCCAGGCTCTCTGCCCTGGAAACAGCTGCCCCTGCTCTCCAGGAGTCTGTGCGTTCCACCCATAAAAGTACAAACCTCTGCACTGAAGGGGGGTCAGACAGTGACGGTAACACAAATACTTCAGACGATTAACCCCAGGTCACTTCCTTTCTTTAACCCAGGACGTGCCAGTCAACTGGTAGCCATGGTGTTATCTTCATCTTAAAATACCTCTCAGGACATTTAACAGAGGAAGTGAAACCCCCTCTCCCAAATGGCTCCCTCTTGAGGAGTTGTACCGTACCTGCCCCTGGAGACTGTCTGGTTTTATATCCTTAGAGCTTTTTCTCTTCAAACCCCTTATCCCAATTTAGGGGCCACCTCCACATTTCAGAGTTTAGAATTTACTCTCATCACCCTCGTATGGCACTTTCCATGTGAATTAGACAAAGTAAGTCGGGAAAGCTACATGGCTAATGAAAATAAACACTTTGGGTGAGGCCTGAACTCGCACCCACAGCTGTATTTCCCCCTGCACGAGCCAGCATTGATCCTTCAGAGACAAACTTGGGCTGGAGGCAGTTACTTGTGCCTATGGTTCACCACTTTGGCTGCCTAGTAAAAGGCTGATGGTTCAAACCCAGTAGAAAATGGTGGGTTTTTGGTTTTTTTAGCGATGACAATTCAGTACATTTTAACAGGCAGAAAATCTCCTCTATTCTGGTCTAGCCCCATTTGACTCCTTCTGGCCATCTTCTTCCTTCCCCCTCAGTGTCTTTCCTTCCCCACTGGGGACATGCAGAGATGAACCCCAGTCAGTCTGTGTCACAGAGAATCTGTATCTTCTAAGGAACATGGGTGAAGGATTCCAGCTGAGAACTGAATTAGCTCTGCTCACCTGGGTTAGAAACATTTGTTTCTTTTGAGCAGATACTGGAAAATTGGACATTAATTCAGAGCCAGGAGGCAAGGCAGAGGCTTCATGATCTTGATCTCCAGGAAGTGCAAGAGGATCTCCAGGAAGGAAGGAAGCTTCCTTTAGTCTCCAGCTGGGGTCTCCTGGAACTTGGAAAAGACCTTCAGTCACTGAGGACCTCATGGAATTGTGCTGCTCCAAAGGCTCCAGGGTTCTGGGTGCAGGGAGGGTGTCACTGCACAGTCTGAACTGGAAGGGAAGAGAGGAGCAGAAAATGGAGAGGAATGAAACAGAGCAAATGCCTCTTCTCTCTCCACTCCCTGACCCAGCAAGAAATGTTATCAATGGGGAAATTCCTCACCATGAACAGCAGAGAACACAGAGACATTTGCCTCAAACTGAGCAGTAGGGTGACCAAATAGCAAGTGTGAAAAATCAGGAGGGGGTTGTGGGGTAATTGGTGCCTATATAAGACAGAGCCCCAAATATCAGGACTGTCCCTACAAAATCAGGACATCTGGTCACTCTACTGTTGCCTCCTGTCCCAGTGAGAGCAAAGAGCTGCCAGTGCTGGAGCTGTGGGCTGCTGCGCTTTCCTTCCCAGATGCTGGAATAATTTGCAGCACGGAGACCTGGCTCGGCGCTGATTGGGTGGAAGATCTGCATGCCCCAGTGGGTGAGGCGGTCCCCGGGGGAAGAGTCCGAGCGGGGGCAGAGCACAGGCGGGGCCATGGGCTGAGTGCTGGTGGCTCCCCCACTGCTCGGGAGGTTCTGTCGGTGGCACTCTAAAGGCAGCAGCCCAGCCCCGCTCCAAAGGGAGGTGCATCACATCCAGCATTTCTTGCCCCCTCAGCCTCTCCGAGCCTCTTATACCCAGCGCCCACGCGCAGTGTCACTGGTAAATACACTCAGAGGAGATGCTGGGGGCCTGGGGTGTGAAATCACTGGATGAAACTGGCTGCCTGAGCCCAGCCCTCAGGGAGTAAATCCTCAGAAATCTCACCCCTGGGTTTGTAATCAGAGAATCTCAGGGTTGGAAGGTCATCTAGGCTCCTGCAAACAAGACCCTCTGTGTGTGAAGGGAGGGTTATGGAGTGTCTCTGGGAGGGGATGGGCTGAAAGGAGGAGGGGCCATGGAGGTGTCAGTTTGTGGGGGAGGGGCTGTGAGGGGGAGAGACCATGGGGGTGTCAGTGTGAGGGGGAGGGGCTGTGAGGGGGAGAGTCCATGGGGGTGTCAGTGTTAGGGGGAGGGGCTGTGAGGGGGAGAGACCATGGGGGTGTCAGGGGGAGGGGGAGAGGCTGTAAGGAGGAGGGGCCATGGAGGTGTCAGTTTGTGGGGTAGGGGCTGTGAGGGGGAGAGTCCATGGGGGTGTCAGTGTGAGGGGGAGGGGCTGTGAGGGGGAGAGACCATGGGGGTGTCAGGGGGAGGGGGAGAGGCTGTAAGGAGGAGGGGCCATGGAGGTGTCAGTTTGTGGGGTAGGGACTGTGATGGGGAAATTCCATGGAGGTGTCAGTGTGAGGGGGAGGGGCTGTGAGGGGGAGAGTCCGTGAGGGTGTCAGGGGGAGGTGGAGGGGCTGTGAGGGGGAGAGTCCATGGAGGTGTCAGTGTGAGGGGGAGGGGCTGTGAGGGGGAGTGTCCATGGGGGTGTCAGTGTGAGGGGGAGGGGCTGTGAGGGGGAGTGTCCATGGGGGTGTCAGTGTGAGGGGGAGGGGCTGTGAGGGGGCACTTATCGTACAGGGTGGGCTGTATCCCCTGTACCTGCACCTCCTGCCTGCAGCCAGCCCCTACTGCACCCCCTGCCTGCACCAGCCCCGCACCCCCTGCCCTGCCCATAGCCAGAGCAGCCCCAGACGCGCCCCCTGCCCGCACCAGCCCAGCACCCTCTGCCCTGTCTCCAGCCAACCCCTGCTGCACCCCCCTGCCTGAAGCCAGCCAGTCCCGCACTCCTCTGTCTCCAGCCCTGCCAACCCCTGCCGCACCCCCATGTGGCCCTGCCTGAAGCCAGCCAGCCCGTCCCACAACCCCCTGTCTCCAGCCAGCCCCGCACCCATTGCCCTGCCTGCAGCCAGACTCTACCTCCAGTCAGCCCCTGCCCTGCCTCCAGCCAGCCCCCCATGTCCACTGGTGCCTGCAGTTCCCAGGGCAGTAACCCTGCACACCTGCTTCAATGAGGGGGGCAGGGAGCAGCTGGGACCCAGACATGTGCACATCCTAGGGTGACCAGACAGCAAGTGTGAAAAATCGGGATGGGGTGGGGGGTAATAGGAGCCTATATAAGAAAAAAATTGGGTCTGTCCCTATACAATCGGGACATCTGGTCACCCTAGCACACCCCCAGGGAGTAGGGGGGACCCACACATGTGAAACGGAGCTCATTTCTGGTTCAGGCCCATCTTTTTAAAACAGAACTTTAGATAGGGTTAACATACGTCCGTATTTTCCTGGACATGTCAGGCTTTTTGGTCCTTAAATCACCGTCCGGGAGGAATTTTTAAAATTGAAAAATTCCTCCCGGGAAAATATGGATGTATGGTAACCCTATTGGTACAAAAAAATACATACTGTGGCACATCCTTTAAATCAGAACTTTTTATAGGGAACCGGTCGCTAAGGAATAAAAGGCTTTTTTAACATTTTTTTTTAAAGTCAACTGGGCCCCGCACTTCCTAAAGCTGGCCCTGAACACCGCCCTAGTGCGGGGTGACAGCACCTCTGGGATCCTGACATCCCAACACTTTACACACCTTCCTGGAGCCTCCCAACACCCCTGGGCTGTTCTTCTTTCCAGGCCCCTTCGCTAACCACTGCTGCACACTCCCTCCCACAGCTGGAAAATTACAAGCAGCCCTCATGGCCGCTCCCCCTGCCTTTGAGAGGGAGTGTGCTCCGCTGAAGTGACTGGGCCAGGGGACTGGGAGTCAGGACTCCTGGGTTCCATTGCTGGGTTTCCTATTGGTTCCACTGCTGGTTGTTTTCCTTTTCCTGTGGGACTTGGGTAAGTTGCTCCTCCCTCTAGGGCTCTGTCCCCAGCAGTCAAATGGGGATTTAATACTTTTCCGCTAGTGGAAAGTGCTGGGAGAATCCCCCAGCCAAAGCTGCTGTGACAGTGCTAAGCAGCATCTGACCATTCAAGGTCGGAGCGCACTGCCCAGGAGGGGGAGGGTTTGGCTCTGGGGTTTCACTTCAGCCCAGTCTAGAGAGAGGGGCCCAGCCATGGAGTTTGGCTCAAGACCAATTCTCCAATTTGTTAAAGGCGTTTTGAATTCCAATCCTGTGCCCCAAAGTGCTTGGTGTCATTTGCAAATTTTAGACACATGCTCTCCACTCCATTTTCCAAATCATTCATGAAAATATTGACTAGTACCGGACCCTGGACTGATCCCTGCCGAACCCACTAGGTGCACCCTCTCCATTGGACAGCCAGATATGGAGACGGGCTCTTGGAGTCTGGGCTTTCAACCAGCTCTGCACCCACATGACACTGATTGCATCTAGACCACATTTCCCTCGTTTGCTTGTGAGAATGTCCTACGGGACTGTGTCAAAAGCCTTAGTAATACCGAGATAGATCCCATCTACTGTTTACCCACCTCCACTAGGCCCGGAACCCTGCCAAAGAAGGAAAGAGGATTGGTTTGGAATGATTTGTTCTTGACAAATCCATGCTCACTAGTCCTAAAACCAAATTATCCTGTAGGTGCTGCTGACACACTGATTGTTTAAGAATGTATTCCAGGATCTCTCCAGCTGTGGAAGTGAGGCTGGCTAGTCTGTAAGTCCCAGGGGTCTCTTTGTTCCTCTTTTAAAGATAGGTCCTGTCTTGTTCATGGATGGGAAGATGTTCTTTTTCAGGGATCTCAGATGAGAACTGGGGCACAACACCTGGTTTGTTAAGGCCACAAAAACAGAGGCAGGAACCTCTTCTCTCCTGCTGGCAAAGAACCCCAGGTACCTAAGAGACAGGGACTCACATCCCTGAATGGGCTTTAAAAAAGGCAGTGGTTAAAAAGTTTGGCCCCGACCATTTCTTGTTTCTGCAGACTAGACATTTTAGCAAACTTTAGAATTGCTTGGTGCTAAACACCGTGAAACTCCCCTTTCTCCTTCACAGAGGGCTTTAACGCCCCTTATCTCACTCAGGCTCACGACTGCCCAGAGTTTGAGAATTGTCCCTGTTCGCACTGGACAGATGGGGAGGAGCCTGAGGTACAAAGAAAGCAAGTGACCTACCCAAGGGCCTACACAGCAAGGCGGTGGCAGAACCAGAAAGAGAAGCCACCAGTCCTGACTCCTGTTCTAACAAACAGCAAAACCCTTCAGAGGCAGAGATAGAGCCCAGGAATCAGGAGGAAATATCATTGAAATCGTTTCTGTCAGAAAATCCCCTTCAGACTAAACCAGTTTGTTTCTCAAAATCAAAACAAGTGGGATGAAAGTTCTTTGCAAAAATATTTTGTTGCAAAACAAAAGCATCTCCTGTTTGTCACAGTGTGTTAAATTGTCTTGTCGCACACAAAGAGGAGACACTTATATTTCAAAAATTAGATAAGATGCTTCAGTCTGAGCTAAGTAATTGCTGCTCTTAATTTCAAAATAAAAAAATACAAATAAAAAAGACTACTTCAGCTATTCTATTATGTCATAATCTGCTCTGAGTAAACGTGATAGGACACCTCATATTATGCACTACTCCTAGTGACACTCTCTAATGGATCCCATCCTCCACCCACCATGAGGTAGGTAGGAGTGGATCATTATTATCCCTACTTGAAAGAGGGAGAAGCAAAGGCTGAGAAAGGAGAATTGACTTGTCTTAGGTCACACGGCCAGCCAGTGGCAGAGTTGGGAATAGGACCCAAGAGCCCTGATTTTCAAACTAACCATCGGATCTTGAATTTCAGACATTGAATGACCTGAGTAAAGTGCTCTCAGAGGAGCTCCAGACCAACAACAGTGCACAGTAATTATTCAGCAAGTATTTGAGGAGAACTGCAAAGTTAGAGAGAATCATGAACTGCTCAGAGACCATTAATGCAGCAAAGCAGCAAAATTTGTCAAACATATAAGTGGTTCTGACTTATTTACTTGGTTTTAAAAGAGAAGAACAAGGACCTGAGTCTCCTCCCTGTCAATAACCTCCTGCTCAGCCAATCAGGGTAGAGACTGAGGATGGGAGGGTGAGGGTTCTCACCAGAGAGCCCAAAGGATGGCCCAGGTCACTGGTGGGGATCACTGCCCGAGCACTATTTCAGCCCCACATTTTTGGGTGGACCTCCCAGAGTGGGAGCTGCCGAGCACTCCCCTGCAACACACACACACACACACACACACACACCCCTCCTGGTGTTGGGAGGGGAACAGGAGAAAGGACAAAAGAAGCAAGAGACAAAGAGAAAGGAGGGAGGGAGGGAGGGAGGGAGGAAAATGTGAAACAAAAATGACAAACCCTAATGTCCCCAGTGATTCTAAGGGACAAAATCCCAGGTGCAGAATAAAATACTGCCTCCTTAAGCTCGTGTTTTCCATGCCTAGAATTCAACTGTCATCTGATGGATCAGACTGAACAGGTTTCAAACCTCAAGGAGGCTCTTACCTTCTAAACAGGGATGGCTGTTTTCTAGTAAAATCAGGAAAACGGAAGGAGAAAAGACGAAAGAGGTTCCTCCTGGCGCTCACGTCCGTGAACCCGAATACTCTCTCAGTCCTCAGAGAGAGACCTGGAGAAGGAGACTTGCTGAAGCAAAGCCACAGGGGTCTCTGAGGTTTCCCTGGCCCCTCACCCCGTCCTGCCTGGCTGATGTCAGCATCTCTCTGTGAGGTCACCTCCTCCCCACCACCTTTCACCAATAGTCTGAGGTCCTGCAAAAGGCCTTTGTGATGTCACTGCCACACCCCTCCCTTGCTGTGCTAATGTCCTGCCCCTGGCCAGGCACTTTGGAGGTTTGAGCTACTCCCTGTGGATCACCCCACTCAAGGAGGGTTCGTTCTAGGAAGCAAGCCGGCTAGACAGGAAAACATCAGACGCTGCTCCCAATGCTACATTCAGCTTTTCAGAAATTAGTCAACTTTATGGCCAGAAAAGACCATTAGAGCATCTAATCTGACCTCCTGCATATCACAGGCCTCCTGTATGAGACAATAGCTACTTTTGGAGCAAACACATTCCAGAAAGGCATCTAGTCTTCATTAAGTGACATCAGGAGATGGTGAATCCACCACTTTCCTTGGTAGCTTGTTCCTGTGGTGAATCATCCTCGCTGTTGAATATTTGTGTCTTATTTGTAATATGAATTTGTCTCTTTTCACCTTCCAGCCACTGGGTCTTGTTATGCCTTTCTCTGCTCGATTAAAGAGCCCTTTAATACACAACCTTTTCTCTCCATTAAGGCCCTTCAACACTTCAATGAAGTCACCTTTCAATCTTCTTTTGATAAGCTAAACAGGTTGAGCTTGTTCAATAGCTCACTAGAAGGCATTTTTTCCAGCCCTCAGAACATTTGTCATCAGACTCCTGAACTACAGCTGTATGTGGTTCTTGTTCTTCTGCACAACATAGCTCCTGGAGAAGAGGGATCTGCAAATGTGCATTCATATGATACCTTTGTTTAACTGATGAAAAAATAAACTAGACACTTAGAGGATTGGAACTGATTTCAGCTGATGGACAGCTTCGCTAGGTTTTTATGCATTTGGACCGCGAAATCTTGAGTGTTTACATTCATATCAAGCACTCCCGTATAGAGGAGCCCCTGAACAGAATGGAGAATGGAAATGAAAATGTTTTCCTTTTTTTTTTAAAAAGGAAAGAAGGTTATAAGAGAACACTGGGGTTTAAACTGAGGATCACTGGAGCTGCAATCAACCACTCTACCACTGAGCTATACCAGCACAATGAGCTGAATAGAGAATTGTGATTTTCAGGACTTTGAAGGACAAATCCTGCTTCATCGAGGTCCTTTGCCATTCCCAGACCACAGGTGGTTTTAAAAATGGGGTTTGATTAAACTTCTTAAATGTGGTAAACACCACAGCTTGCACACCCACCGATATAGCTTCTCCCACTGACAGAGCTGCCACCTCTTGGGAAGTGGATTAACTGCACCCACAGAAAACTCTCTCCCATCAACATAGAGCAGTGGTTCTCAAACTGTGAGTCAGGACCCCAAAGTGAGATGTGACCCTGTTTTAATGGGGTCACCAGGGCTGGCATTAGACTTGTTGGTGCCTGAGGCTGAAGCCAAAAGTCTGAGCCCCACCACCCAGGTCTGAATCCCTCAAGCTCTGGATTTGCCCTCCCCTAACTGGGGCAGGGCTCAGGCTTTGTCTCCCCTGCCTCTGCTCAGTGTGGAGGGGCTTGGTGCTTGATCCCTCTTTCCAGGGCCATGTAGTGAGTTTTTTTTTGGCAGAAGGGGGTTGCAGTGAAAAGAAGTTTGAGAAACCCTGGCATAGAACCTCTGAATATGTCTAGACTTGGCTCCCTGTGGCAGATCAGACACTGAAAGTGCAGCCATGGAGACACCACACACCAGCCTTGCCTAGCAGGCAAGAATCAAACCTCCACAGAAAAATGTCTGTTATTGTTTAACCCATCTCCCTAAGCCCTCAGCCACCACCACTTAACAAAGGGGCTTTTCTACACGATGGTTCTGGTCTCACTGAAGGGTCATTTCCAATTGTTTGCTCAGACCAGCATTAGGGGAAATGGTGCCCTGGGCAAACCTTGTACTTTGGCCCTTCCCCATCGCCCCTGGACGATCCCCACTCCCCCTTTACCGCTAGCTTCTGCACTCCCAGCCCTTGCACCTCCTTCACCCCTAACTCCTGCCCCCTCCTGTGCCCCCTTTGCCCTTAACTCCCTGTGCCACCAGCCATTGCCCCTCTCCTGCAGCCCCTTCACATGGCTCCAGTGCTGGGGGCCCCACGCTTGTTCTCCCTTTCCCTGGGCTTTGGCATCACTAGCCCCTGCTTATCGAATAGGGTTCAGTAGTTCCCAAAATGTGGGGCATGACTCCTAGGGGGACACAGAGGAACATGCATGGGGGCACCTCAGGGCCTGAGCCAGCCCCTATGGAGGGAGCAGCACTCAGCCCCACTCTGCCCCAGCTCTTCCCCAACCCCACCCTCAGCCTGGGCCCCTGGATTCCAGCTTGGCCTCGACCCCCTAACCCCTGTCTGCACCCCTCTCCCCAGCAAGCAACGGCCCCACTACCCGGCCCTGGTTCTTGACTGCGGACTAGGGGGATTAGGGATAGAGGAGGGTGGGGTTACCAAGGTGCATTGTGGGAAGGTGGGATTTAGAGAGCCCAGAGTGGATGGGTGGGGGTGGGTTGGAGGACCCTACAGTGGCTGAAAAGGGGAACCCGGCAGGTTGGGGGGCAGCAGAGATTGGAGCTGAGGAACCTCACACCCTGGGGATGGACTCGGCCAGTGGGGGGATGGGAAAGTGGGGCCCAGCCATGGGGAAATGGGCTGGAGGCAATTAGGGGTGGGACGCTGAGGGGGAGGAGGATGGTGGAGTGGTGAGGAGGGGGAGGAGGAGGTCGGGGCAATAAAGGTAATAATTGGAGATATACCAATCTCCTAGAGCTGGAAGGGACCTTGAAAGGTCATTGAGTCCAGCCCCCTGCCTTCACTAGCAAGACCAATTTTTGCCCCAGATCCCTAAGGGGCCTTCTCAAGGATTGAACTCAGAACCTGGGGTTTAGCAGGCCAATGTTCAAACCACTGAGCTATCCCTCCCCCCAGGGAAGTGGGGGGGCGAAGGGAAAGGCCGGGCAGAGCGGACAGGGTGGGGGAGGGGACGCCGGGGGCGGGGCTGGAGGGAGGGTCACAGCGGGGGGGGACACTGCGGGGGGAGGTTGGGGCGGGGCTGAGGGGCCCCGTGGCCCCAGGCTGCCGCTTGTGGGGCTGCTCCCCGGCAGCTCAGCCCCGCCCCCCCCGCTGCTGCCCCCTAGGCCCAGCTGGGGGGGGGTGAAGCCCTTTCACTCCGCGCTGCCTCTGCCCTGCGCCCCCCCCAGCCCAGATCCCACGCGGGATTCGAATCCCAACGGCCGCAGCACGCGCCCGGGGGGGCAGGGGGCAGCGAAGCCTCCGGGCGAGGGAACCGGGGCCTCCCCCCACGCGCCGAGTCTCTGTCCCGCGCTCTCTCCGCCAATCAGGGAGCGGGGAGGGGCGCGGCGAAGTGACGAGTTACGGCCCCTCCTCCAATAGAGGCCGCGTGTGAGAGAGAGAGAGAGAGAACTACGCTTCCCAGAGTGCACCGGGAGGGGGGCGTTGCCTGAGCAACCGTCGCGTCACTTCTGCTCTGAGACGAGCCAGGAACTACAACTCCCAGCCTGCCCCGGGGCGCCTCCGTCCTCTCCAGCCCAGGTGAGGGCGGGTCCCTGGGTCAACTTGACACCCCCCCCAACGCAACTCCTCATCCCCGCCCCCCAGAGAGCCCCGGCCCCACCCCTCTCCTGCTCGTGACGAGAACTCGCGTGTCCCTTGGCCTGGTCTCTCCCCACTCGGGGACGGGGGGGGGGAGCTGTTGGATGGAGCCATATGGAAATACGGGGGAGGGGCAGGGCTGGGAGCCAGGACTCCTGGGTTCTCCCCCAGCTCTGGGAGGGGAGGGGGGCAGAGTGGGGGAGGGGCTGGGGTGCCTGCTGCCCTCGCAGCGACCAGCAGAGCCCCCTGCAGCTTGTCCCCCCCAACCACGCGCTGGGTGTGCTGGTGCCTGGAGCCACCCCCAGTTCCAGCCCCTCTGCCCATTCAGCTCCCCCAGCCTGACACACACACACAGCCCCTGCACCCGCCCCACTCCAGGGCTCCTCAGCCCAGAGGGGAGCCCCCCGGCTGAGTGGGGAATCAGAGACCGCCCCCCGAAATTACCCTGGGACCAACATGATCTGCCCATGACAAAGTGTTGATCCTCGCTCCCCCCAGCCCCACTCTTGACACCCACAAACCCCATCCCCATTCTGTGCACACACCTTGGGTCACTGCGACACTGAATACTTCAATTGGATGGGGGGCCCAGCACCATGGCTATTCCCTGCCCCCCAGGGCTCACGGGGCCGATTGGGGGCACAGGGGGCATGATCCAGTGCCAGCCAAGGGTGGATCAGAGGTGGGGATGGGGCTGTGGTTTCTGCACCACCCGGTTTCTGGCACAGGCTCCTTCGAGGATTTGCATTTCTTGATAGTTTTCACCAGTGATGAGCTGCCAAAATGCTAACAACCGGTTCCCTCCTCCTCCTCCTCACCCCATGAGGGGTCATGCCCCCCACCGGGACTTCTGCCCCATCCAACCCCCGCCATGTTCCTTGACAGCCCCCACCCCAGGACCCATGCCCTATCCACCCCCTTCCCTGTCCCGACTGCCCCTTGCCACCCCATCCAACTCCTTCTCTGATTCCTGATGGCACCCTGGGACCCCTACCCCATCCAACCACCCCTTCTCTCTGTCCCCTGACTGTCCCTGGAATCCCTACCCCTAACTGCCCCCCCACTGCCCCATCCAACCCCTACTCCTTTCTGACTGCCTCCCCCCCGACCCTTGCCCCGTTCAATCCCCCTGTTCCCTGCCCGCTGACCGCTCCGACACTAATCTATTCCCCCCCGCAACTCCCCTGCCCTCTATCCAACACACCCTCCCTGTTCCCTTACCGTCCTACCTGGACCCGGGGCCAGCCCCGGGGGCCGGGCAGGCAGGAGCCGCGCCGCCCGGCTGGACCCGGACCCGGGGGGCCGGGCAGGCAGGAGCCGCCCCCCCCAGCTGGACCCAGCACCGGGCAGGCAGAAGCCGCCCACCCCCCCCACTGGACCCGGCCCCGGGCAGGCATAAGCCGCCCACCCCCCCCACTGGACCCGGACCCGGGGGCCGGACAGGCAGGAGCCGCACCCACCCCCCGGCTGGACCCGGGGCTGGGCAGGCAGGAGCCGCGCCCCCCCCCCGCGGCTGGACCCGGGGCCGAGCAGGCAGGAGCCGCACCCCCGGCCCGCTGGACCCGGGCCGGGCAGGCAGGATTACATGATAATCAGTAAGAACAGAAGGCACAGATATCATTACAAGTAAAACAAACAAAACAAGCTTTCTAGTGACTAAAACTTAACTTCATAGAGTTACAATCTTTATCTAAGCAGGCAAGGTCCCAGGCGGGTGTTGTGTGAGGAGCTGTGTAGGCCCGAAAAGGCGTGGTGCTGGGCAAGGGCAGGTGAGGAGGGCCAGGGCTTTTCCCAGGGCTGTTGTTGCGGCCAAAGCCTTTGGGAAGCAGAAGAGGGCCAGGGGTGTTGTTGCCTGCTGGGGCCCATGCGACGGTGTAGGTGTACGCTGACCATAGCTGGTCTGTGGGAGCTGGGGCCACTCACCATGCCCCTTTCCTCTTTAGTATAGTGGTGAGTATCCCCACCTGTCACGCGGGAGACCGGGGTTCGATTCCCTGATGGGGAGGGTGACCCCTTTTGAAGGGGGGACAAAGAAATCCCTGGCCTGCCCGCCACATGCCTTGCATTCTCCTTCGATGGCCACTTCCCTTCGCACCCCGCACTGATGACTTTCACCTCCAGAGAGACAGTTACCTCGCAAGGACACGCTCGCCCTAGCCAAAGCCTCCCCCGGGGCCTGCACGTGGGGGCACATTTCAGAGCGGCAAAGGGAAATAGGCTGGCCAGGGCCATGAGGACAATGGCCCAGACAAACGGGGAGGGACTTGGTCCAGGGGTGGAGGAAGACAGAAAAAGGGACAGGCATGGGATTGGCTTCCTGTCTTTTTTCCTTTGCTCAGCATTTGACCTGTGACTGTAATGGGGAGACTTGAGAAAGACCTGTGGCCGCCGGCGAGGTAGGTGGCCGCCCCGAGAGCACAGAGCTGAGCATTTTCCACTGAGCTGCTGCCTATGCCCCCAGCGCCTGGCCGTGATCGTATAGGGGTTAGTACTCTGCACCGTGGCCGCAGCAACCTCAGTTCGAATCCGGGTCACGGCATTGCTTTTTGGTGGGGAGGGGCTATCCTGCAGCACGCCTCGTGGCTCAGTCTGATGGCGTCCGTGTTTGCAAAGAGAGCCATCGGCCGGACCTTAGTTTCTGCTTGGTAAAGGCAAGTCAGTGGGGTCCCTCGGTCAGAAAAAGAGTCCCAGGACTTCTTGCTGGGCGCCAGGGTCCAAAAGCAGCGCATTCCCTCCTGGAAAGGGCTGTGTTTGGAATGTCCGTCCAGTGCGCGTTGAAGGGAAGGATCTGCGTGCCAGGGAAGCTGCGTCCCTCCAGAGGCGCTTGAGAAGCCAAAGGGGCCGTGGATGAGTTTGTGATGAGGTGAGTGCGAAGTGTGGAAGGGGGAGGGTGTCAAGAGGAGGTTTTGAGAGGAAAAAAGGTGCTGCTGAGCTGGTAGGGGAGGGCAAGGTCCCAGGCGGGGTGTTGTGTGAGGAGCTGTGTAGGCCCGGAAAGGCGTCCTGCTGGGCAAGGGCAGGTGAGGAGGGGCCAGGGCTGTTGCTGCGGCCAAAACCTTTGGGAAGCAGAAGAGGGCCAGGGGTGTTGTTGCCTGCTGGGGCTCATGCGACGGTGTAGGTGTACGCTGACCATAGCTGGTCTGTGGGAGCTGGGGCCACTCACTGTGCCCCTTTCCTCGTTAGTATAGTGGTGAGTATCCCCGCCTGTCACGCGGGAGACTGGGGGTTTCGATTCCCTGATGGGGAGGGTGACCCCTTTTGAAGGGGGGACAAAGAAATCCCTGGCCTGCCCGCCACATGCCTTGCATTCTCCTTCGACGGCCACTTCCCTTCGCACTCCGCACTGATGACTTTCACCTCCAGAGAGACAGTTGCCTCGCAAGGACACGCTGGCCCTAGCCAAAGCCTCACCCTGGCCTTCCGCCCCTGGGCCCAGCTTCGGGGCCTGCACGTGGGGGTATGTTTCAGAGCGGCAAAGGGAAATAGGCTGGCCAGGGGCATGAGGACAATGGCCCAGACAAACGGGGAGGGACTTGGTCCAGGGGTGGAGGAAGACAGAAAAAGGGACAGGCATGGGATTGGCTTCCTCTATTTTTTCCTTTGCTCAGCATTTTACCTGTGACTGTAATGGGCAGACTTGAGAAATACCCGTGCCCGCTGGCGATGTAGGTGGCCGCCCTGAGAGCACAGACCTGAGCATTTTGCACTGGGCTGCTGCCTGCTCAGCCAGCGCCTGGCTGTGATCGTATAGTGGTTAGTACTCTGTGCCGTGGCTGCAGCAACGTCAGTTCGAATCCGGGTCATGGCATTAATTTTTGGTGGGGAGGGGCTATCCTGCAGCACGCCTCGTGGCTGAGTCTGATGGCATCCGTTTGCAAAGAGAGCCATCGGCCGGTCCTTAGTTTCTGCTTGGTAAAGGCAAGTCAGTGGGGTCCATCCGTCAGAAAAAGAGTCCCAGGACTTCTTGCTGGGCACCAGGGTCCAAAAGCAGCACATTCCCTCCTGGAAAGGGCTGTGTTTGGAATGTCCGTCCAGTGCGCGTTGAAGGGAAGGATCTGCGTGCCTGGGAAGCTGCGTCCCTCCAGAGGCGCTTGAGTTCAACCTGTGGAACTCCTTGCCAGAGGATGTTGTGAAGGCCAAGACTATAACAGGGTTTTAAAAAAAAAGAACTAAATAAATGAACAGAGGACAGGTCCATCAAGGGCTATTAGCCAGGGTGGGCAGGGATGGTGCCTGTAGCCTCTGTTTGCCAGAAGCTGGGAATGGGTGGCAGGGGATGGATCACTTGATGATTCCCTGCTCTGTTCATTCCCTCTGGGGCCCCTGGCACTGGCAGCTGGCAGAAGACAGGAGGATTCTGCTCTTGATGGACTTTGCGTCTGACCCAGTCTGGCCGTTCTTATGTCTCCCTTGGCGCAGCAGTGACACCCAGTGGGCAGTCAAAGTAATGCACAGAAAGTGTTTCCCTTGGCGCAGCAGTGACACCCAGTGGCCAATCAGGGTAACACACAGAGCATGTTTCCCTTGGAGCAGCAGTGACACCTCTTGGTCATACAGAGTAATGCACAGAAGATGTTTCCCTTAATACAGCAATGACACCCAGTAGCCAGGTGGCGTAATGCACAGCGTGTGTCTGCCTTCTAGGAGCAGTGACACCCACGGACCAGTCACGGTAATGCACAGAGTGTGTTTCCCATCAATCTGGGTAATGCACAGAGGTATGAATCAAGGACAGTAGAACGGTACTTAGCAGCCCATGATTTCGGGACTCACCCGAACCTACATAAAAATCGTTAGACAAGGGACATGGGTTCCAAACAATAGCAAATTAAGAGAGATTGAAAGTCATTTTTTGAGTTTACCATGGGATTTTTTTTGAAATCTGTAAATACAGATTTTATGGTTTTCCTCTCTCTTTAATTTTAAAAATAGAATTATTTATTATCCTGTTACAAATAATGTGTTATACTACACCCTTAGAATCTTTGAGGCATAAGTAGAAATTTTAGTTACACTTAAACAGGTCATCTCTGATCTCACTTAAAAGTTGAATATCGTGGGAATATACTGCTGAATGAGGACCTGGCAGAAAAGTTTTGCTGGAAGAGTTAGCAGAGCAAGATTGTTAGTCACAGATCAGTGGGTGGGTTTATGCAAATTATGGACTCTAAGACCAGGGCAGGGCAGGGTGGAGTGCATGACTTTTGCAGCACATGCACCACCTCTGCAACTAACGTTTGCTATCTCACTCCATAACACCACACACAGAGCAGCCTTTTACCTCTCAGGGCTTGGCTACACTTGAAAATTGCAGCGCTGGGAGTTACAGCGCTGGTCTTGCAGCTGTGTAGGGACAGCGCTGGTGTGTGGCCTCACTGACAGCTACCAGCGCTGCAGTGTGGCCACACTTGCAGCATTTGCAGCGCTGTACTGAGAGGTGCATTGTGGGCAACTATCCCACAGAGCACCTCGTCCCATTTTGGCGCTGTGGGTTGTGGGAAGGGGACGGAAGGGTGCAGGTCATTCCACTTCCTGTCCGAACGCCCCGTGGTGCATCGCTTCACATCCCAGCATTTACAGTTTTTCCAGCCACGTTTGGCGCCATTGTGAGTCTCTTTCTGTTTTTTACTCTCTGTCTGTGAATTGCGATTTCTGTGGGAAATGGAGCCCGAGCTGCTGAGGACTGTGCTGATGAGTGTCGCCAGCACAACACGTTTGGCAGTTGAGCTATTCCTTCAGCTCCAAAGTGACAGTAAGCAGTCCGACGATGATATCGATATCGAGTCGCCTGCCGCGTGTGACACTACATTGCTTGTGGCATTCACGGAAATGCTCAGCACCATTGAACGCCGCTTTTGGGCTCGGGAAACAAGCACTGAGTGGTGGGATCACATCGTCATGGAAGTATGGGATGACGAGCAGTGGCTGCAGAACTTTTGTATGAGAAAAAAGCCACATTCATGGGACTGTGTGCTGAGCTCACCCCCACCCTGCAGCGCAATGAACACAAGATTGAGAGCTTCCCTGATGGTGGAAAAAGCGGGTGGCTATTGCAATCTGGAAGCTGGCAACTCCAGACAGCTACCGGTCGGTCGGGAACCAGTTTGGAGTGGGAAAGTCGACCGTTGGAATCGTGTTGATGCAAGTTTGCAGGGCAATTAATCGCATCCTGCTAAGAAGGACCGTGACTCTGGGGAACGTGCAGGACATTGTGGATGGCTTTGCACAAATGGGTTTCCCTAACTGTGGAGGGGCGATAGATGGGACGCATATTCCTATTCTGGCACCCCCCCCCCCCGAACTAGGATCAGAGTACGTTAATCAGAAGGGGTATTTCTCTATGGTTCTCCAGGCGCTTGTGGATCACCATGGGCGTTTCATTGACATTTACACAGGCTGGCCTGGAAAGGTGCATGATGCACGCATCTTTGGAACAGTGGCCTGTTCAGGAAGATGCAGGCAGGACTTATTTCCCAGACAGGAAGATCACAGTAAGGGACGTCGAAATGCCCATTGTGATCCTTGGAGACCCCGCTTACCCGTTACTGACTTGGCTCATGAAACCCTATACAGGGAAGCTTGACAGGAGCAAGGACCGGTTCAACTACAGCTGAGCCGGTGCCGAATGACTGTGGAGTGTGCTTTTGGGCGTTTAAAAGCCCGCTGGCGGTCCCTGTATGGGAAGCAAGACTTGGGGGAAAGCAGCATCCCCGCGGTTATATCCGCATGCTGTACCCTCCATAATAATTGTGAAGGGAAGGGTGAAACATTCAGTCCAGGCATGGACCACCGAGGTTCAAGTCCTGGAGACTGAAATTTGCACAGCCAGAGAGCAGGGCTATTAGAGAGGCCCAGCACAGGGCTACAAGGATTAGGGATGCCTTGAGGGAAGAATTTGAGCCTGAAAGCCAACAGTAATGTTTGCTGCCTTGCATGGGAGTGAAGTGCAATGGTTACAGTGTTAGGATTTCTATTATCCCTAACATGATTTCCAGTGACTGTTTCTTTACTGGGATAAGGTATCTTTCACTATCTGCAATAATAAAGACTGTTTTCGAAGCCAAGATTTATTTTATTGAAAAGAAAAATACTTCATTGACAGACACACAACATTTCAGGAACCTAGGGCAGGGGGGTGGGTTGGTGAACTGTACAGTCACAAGTTTGCATATGTCCTGTCTGCAGTGCTGTGCAATGGCTGCTGCACTTCAGGGTGCATATACTGCATGGTGATGGAGGTTGAGTGCAGAGGGTAAGGGTCGTAGTTCTCAGGGCTGGTTGGTGAACATACAGGAGTTGGAGGCAGCTGGTGGTGGTAAGAACCTGGATGCTGTGGAAGGGGGTTTGGAGCTAACATTGGGACAGAAAAGAATAAAATTTGGGATGGGGGGGCTGTGGGGCAGCACGGGACTGCTCTGCCTGCATGGCTACGAGTGCCTGGAGAGAGTCCGCTTGGCGCGCCAGGATGCCTAGCAGCTGGTCTGTGCTTTTCCTCTTTGCCACAGCGTTTCTCTGCCAATGTCTCTGGCGGATCCTGCTGTCCCTTTCTCTCCACTCCTGCAGCTGTTTACTCTCTCAAGCAGAGTGATCAATAACTGTTTTCAGCATGTCTTCCCTGGTTTTTTGAGGCTTTTTCCTCAGATTCTGTAGTCTCTGTGCTGTGGTAGATCTGGGCAGTCCAGCAGTCAAGGTCACTTCTTGAAGGCAAAAATGGCAACATTTAACATGGTAGCATTGTTAATTATCTCATCCAAACAGTAATTCCCACACACTGAAGGAGTTTTCAGTGTTCACTTTAGCATTCTTTTCCCATACCAAATAAGACCACACATAACACAACAGGAGACAGGAAATGGTGAGTAAGGGGTATTGAGGATTGCTTCAGGGCTGTGCAGGGGTTTCTGTGCGTTGGGGACAGCAAACAGCTGCATGGGGGATCTGCACTAAACAGTCTCCCAACATTTTCCACAGGAGTTACTCCTGGAAGATATCTCCCTGCTGCGGGTCACTAGGGAAGGAGCGGGAAGGTCTTCTACAGCAATGCGGATTCGGGCCTGGCCCCTATGCAGCTTGCCTGTGTGCAGCAATGGTCCCCCCACCCCTCGCGGCACAGTGGCGCGGACGCGTTAGCCTGACTGGGACAAGGACACAGTGGCCTCTCCCTATAAACCTGCGCAGGCACATTGCCCACGCTTTGGCTGAAACTTTTGAGGAGATTACTGCAGCCAATTACCGAGACGTGATAGACTACATCAATGGGCTATTCCACATCTAGGCATGCATGTATGCAGCCCTGACCCCCCCTCCTCTCCCGAAACATTTCTACCCTGAAAATAAAAGACGCTTACCGGTAACTCGGCTCCTCTGTTTGTCCTTCAGCAACTGCTGGCTGCTGCGATTGGCTTCCTTCCTCCTGGCTTGAGAAGAGCTCCTGGCTGCATGCCTCCTGGGACTCTGGGGTGTCTTCCCCTATCCCAGTAGCTTCACTCATGGTTTCCACCACCACCACCCCCCCACCGCCACCACCAGCTGCGCCTGTCCCCCACCCAGCTCAGAAGTGTCCCTCGTGGTCCACGGATTGGCAGGGGGGTCACCCCCAAGTATCGCGTCCATCTCCCTGTAAAAACGGCAGGTCGTGGGGGCAGCGCCGGATCGGCGGTTCCCCTCGCGGGCTTTGTAATAGGCACTCCGCAGCTCCTTTACTTTAACCCTGCATTGCAGCGCATCCCGATCATGGCCCCTATCCAGCATGGACCTTGATACCTGCTCAAAATTATCATAATTCCTACAGTTGGAGCGCAGCTGGGACTGCACAGCTTCCTCCCCCCAAACACTAATGAGGTCCAGCAACTCGCCATTGCTCCATGCTGGGGCTCGTTTGCCGCGTGGAGGCATGGTCACCTGGAAAGATTAACTGATTGCACTCCACACCTGGCTGCAGCAAACAGGGAAGGGGATTTTTAAAATTCCCGGGGCACTTAAAGGGCAGGTCACCTGAGGCCAGAGCAGAAGAGTGCAAACTGATGAGCAGAGTGGCTGAACAGGAATTCTGGGATATCTCCTTATTCCCTGGAGGCCAATTAAAGCACTGGTGTGTGTCCACACCTGATGAGCAGCACTGGATCACCAGCGCTGCATTCCTTATACCCCAACAGGTGCACAGCCAGCACTGCAGCCAGGGAATTACAGCGCTGGATGTGCCTTGCAAGTGTGGACCAAAGAATAATTGCAGCGCTGGAAAAGCCTCCACCAACACTGCAACTTGCAAGTGTAGCCAAGCCCTCAGAAACAAAATACACCATGGAAAAGATCTAATGGCATAAGCTTAGGGTAAACAATTGCAACACTAACAACAATTTGAAGAACTTCAAAACCACCTCTGTAGTTCCACACCAGCAAGAATATCAACAACCCCAGCTCATACAAGAATACCAATAAACAACCAATCCAAACTCCCACTATGTTTTGACATTAGGAACCCATACCCCTTAATAGTGAGTACTTTTCAGGCCAGGGTGACGCTCTCAGGCCTCAAATGCCAGGTACAATTTCTCTGTCCTTGATCCAAAATCAACAGGAAAATACACTGGATTACTCCTGGCCTAATAACAAAGAGACTGGGCATCGCACAGCAGCTGAAATGGCCATTTGGAAAAGCACTCCCATCATGCAATCCGGGGTGGGTGTAACCATGAAAATGACATCAGCCCCAAAAGGCCTTGACAACTGATCACCAACAGGTGGCAGGGTAGACTTCATACTGACCCTGCTTCAAATAGATTGTGGCAATTAGTGTTTGTCAATAGTACAGACACCATGGGCAGGACTCCAGACTCTGATTGGCGGGTCCTGGACCCAGTGTTAGGACCGTTTGGGTGTTTCAGTGTGTGTGTTTTCCCATTTGGAGGCATTTGGAAGTTTGGAAGGGGAGCTGAAAGAGGAGTCTTTTTCACAAGCAAGTTGGCTTTCCGCACAGGTAGGGCCCTTGGCCGTAAAGCTTAGCTCCGTCAGTGCGTCTGCATGGGGTTCCTCCAGTGCCTCAAGAGCCCGTGCTAAACTCTCGGTGTGGGCGTTTGGCTTGCGCCAGTCAGAGTGCGGTGCCTGCGTCTTCCCAGGGCCGGCTCCCGTGAGGCGCGCATAACTTGGGAGGAAAGGGGTAGAAGAGAAAGCAAGTGAAGCTGACTTCGAGTGGTGGTGCCCCTGGGCGGAGTGGTCCTCCTGCTCCTTCCTGTCAGAGGGGTGGGCTTGGGGGGTCTGGCTGTGGGCGGTGGGAGGATGGTGTCCAGGGAAGTCCCAAAGGTCACCCTGCACCGGCGGAGTGTGAAGCCTCTCCCCTAGGTTGGGGTGCCGAGTATTAAGCCTTCTTCTGTGGCTTGGGCTGGGGAGCGTGATCTGGTGTCGGGTACATTTGGGTGGAGCTGGTGGCCGGCAAGAATTCGGGCCATCAGGTCAACCCTCTGTGGACAATGGGGGCGAGCCGGCAGGCCTGCGATTTTGGCTTCGCGGGCGGGCAGCTCAAGCCTGGCCCTCCTATGAGCCTGGAAGGCAGCCGGCCGGGCTCACCCGTCTCCAAGTTCCTTTCAGGCAGCAGGTGGAGCGAGGAGCCCAGGGAGGGGAGCCCAAGGAGGTGTCAGGAGCTTGGTCCTGCCCGGCGCCTGCGCCCAGCAGGGCTCTTGCCCACTCCCGGGCCACCTGGTTTTGGCCTCTGCCACCCCTAGCAGTCAGCCAAAAGAGCAGAAGCCAACCTCTCCCTCCCGGTGGCCAGCATGGGGCTTGAACCCATGACCTTGGTGTTATTAGCACCACGCTCTAAACCAACTGAGCTAGCTGGCCAACGGCAAGCCCTCCCTTGCCTGACCCTTTTGGAAAGAGTCACTGGCTGGCGCGGGGAACATGTGGCCTCCGTTATCGAATGGATGGATCGAGACACCACCTGTCAAGGTAGGGGAATTAGCTCAAGTGGTAGAGCGCTCGCTTTGCATGCGAGAGGCAGCGGGATCAATGCCCACATATCCAGCGGCAAGGCAGCCCCAGGACCTTCTCTTGCCCTTCTTTTAGAAGGCCATGGACAGTCAGCCAGCTCAGCTCCTCCAGTGGCCTCCATCCCTCTCCCCGCTTGGCCTCCCAAAAAGCCAGCCCTTGCGGAGCACAAAGCTCTTCCTCCCCGGCCCTTCTCCCCCTTGCGCTGACTGGGAGGCTGGTGACAGCTGGGGGAAGTTAGCTCAAATGGAAGAGCATGGGAGAAGTAGTCAGACCCAGACACATATTCTCCAGCCTGCTCTGCTCTGCTTTGCTCTGCTGGGCTGGGCTCTAGTGGGGGACCTGCACCTTTTGTTCTGAGCTCTCACTGGAGCACAATCCCTTTCCTCCTCCCTCCCTGCTAGTCTACGCCAAGCTCATTGGCCGGGAGGGAGAGCCACTCAAATACAGAATTACTCACATCCCAGGGGTCCATGAAGGGAATGAGGAGATGGGCGGGGTGGCACGCGATACCAGCTCAGCTGAGACCGTGAGACCTCGCAGCCTCCTGATCTCAGGCAGCATGGCAGCCGTGGAGCAGAGCAGAGCACGCAGACAGCTTGGAGAAAGCCAAAGCGGGGAAGGGCTGCGTTGGTCTGGAAGAGGGAGTCGGTGGCTGTCTATCCTGGCGGAGGCAGGGTCGTTTTGCTGTATGCTGGGCCGGGGGCCAGGGAGTCTGCTAGAGTTGCTGAGCTGGGCCTGCTCCTGGCTTTGCTTGGGTTAGAGGAAAGTGGTGAAGATAGGAACGGCCCTCCTGGGTGAGACCGATGGTCCAGCTAGGCCACTATCCCGTCTTCTGACAGTAACCGATGAGGCGCTTCAGAGGCAATGGCCAGAGCAGGCAATCGTCAAGTGATCTATCCCTGCGTTGTCTTCTGAAGTTTGGTGCTTGTTTCTGGGGCTAACTCTCAGCCCAGACACACTCCAGGGAGGGAGCGTTGGTGTTTGTGCCGAGGAGCGTGGCTGGGACTCGGACCCCCTTCCCCAGCTCTGGGTAGTGCCCCGCCCCCATTTCAGGCTGTGTTCTGCTTAAGGCCACAGAGCCCTTGCCTTTTTTTGCCCGGTGCCTGAGAGTCAGGCCAGCTGCGGGGAATTAGCTCAAGCGGCAGAGCGCTCGCTTTGCATGCGAGAGGTAGTGGGGGGCGATGCCCGCATTCTCCGAGCCTAAGGGCTCCTGATGAGCGTGGTGGACGGGAGAGTCGGCCATCTGACTTTTGGCCTTGCTGCCCGTAGCGGTCAGGCCGAAAAATCAAAAGCCTCCCCAGGCCCACAGCCACCCAGGGGCTGCTCTGCACCATCTTGCCTGAGCGGGTGGAAGTGGAGCCTGGAACTGAGCTGATGAGCTGAGGGTTATTTGCACTGTGTGCTTCACATGGACGTGAAAACATGAGGCACAGATCTTTGAGCACAACCCTCGTCCTGAGGAATGGGTGAGTGGGGTGGGGGCTGCATAAAGAGAGACCTTCTCTCCCTTGCGGGGCTGCAGCGGCTCTTCACAGGGGCAGTCCCCACTGCCCAATTGGTACCAGAGTTTTGAAAGCTTCCTTTTCTGGCCTGGCTCCCCTCTCTTTAGGGAGACTGGTGACCCCAAACTTCCCAGAAACCATCATAGTGAGGCTAACCTGAGCACAGACACCTGCTCAGCACCCCGGGGTGCAGCCCTGAACTCCGGCAACCTGTTACGCTCAGCTGCCCACCTAACAAGCGTTACACGACAGGAGCCTTCATGCCTCCGCGTGTTCAGGTCCCTCCCAGCGGCCAGCGAGGAGGAGTAAACTCCGCGGCTCAGTTTTTTTTTTTCTAAGCGTTGGCCACACGGGGGCAGCCTGGAGCTCAGCCAACGCCTATCCCGTTGCTCGGTTGCGTTTCCCGCATCCTCGAGGCAGGTTCACAACCCCGCAGGCAGATCTCTGAATCGAGCCGAACCGTTCCCTCAAACCCAAGCGCTTTAGCAGCAGCTTTGCTAGGAAAGCGCTGAACGTCCCCAAGTAAAGTAAGAGCCGAAGCGCTGTGTTCCAGGATCTTCTATTGGGCCCCTCACCATGGTGCCTGTCAGGCGCAAGGAGAAACCAGGGAAATGGTTTTCATGGCGTTTAAGTGCAGAAGGGGCCATTAGCTCACCTAGTCTGAAACCGAATAACACAGAATTAACACCATGACACATATTGATCCCACAGACCATTAGATAGATCAAAGCGTTTCAGCCCACAGGAAGGAGGCTAAACTGGGTGCCAGAGGCACGCGAACAAGGGG
Organism: Mauremys mutica; assembly: GCF_020497125.1. NCBI lineage: Eukaryota > Metazoa > Chordata > Testudines > Geoemydidae > Mauremys > Mauremys mutica. The sequence continues at coordinate 151,978 of NW_025423295.1, forward strand.
CCCCCAAGGCAATGGCAGGGAGCTGACGAAGTGAAATATGCCCAGATGAATCCCAGCAGGCGACCCACCCCCATGCCACAGAGGTGGGAGTCCCTGTTCCCCCTCCTGCCCTTAAGAATCTCTGGTGGTAAGTGGTTCCCCCTGTTCCCCAGATAAGAATCCTCCATGGGATATTCCACCGGCTTCACCCTCCAAATAAGAACATTGTGTGGAGGGAGTGGGAGGAAGGTTTGTCTGGCAGATATGTAAAGGGGGACTTGGTCTCCCGGTCCTCGGCCCAGGCTCCTGGGAGGAAGTGATCTCAGTGTGTCTGGCTGTCTCCCATTCCCTCCCACCCAATAAGAATCCCTGGTGTGTGGGTGCACCCTAGAACCATTAAGGATCTCTGGTGGGTTTTTATGGGGGGGGGGGGTGTCTCCTCTGCCCTAGTCAGGATCTCTGGGGCAAAGAGACTTTGACTCACCCAGGCTGGGCTGCCATCATGGAACAGACCAGGTCCTTCTGTGGAGGTTTGCGTCCCTCCAAGGACGTGATCTCAGTGTGTGTGGGTGTCCCTGTCCCTTCAACCCTTAACAATCCCTGGTGCGTGGGTGCACTGGGCCCCATTACAATCCCCTCTGTCTTACCCCCCATGAGGGATCCGGTGGATGTGGGTGTTCTCCATGCTGCTGGGGGTGTCTGGTGTCCCTGTCCCTCCTGGTTAATAGTGGGGTGTGTGGGTGTCCCCCCAGCCTGTTAAGGATCCGTGTTGTGTGGATGCCCCCGTTCTTCTCATTAAGAATGGTGCAATGGAGCATATGGGTGTGTCCCCCACCCCATGAACTAGCTCCCGTGTGTGGTTCCCCTGTCCCCATCCAGGCTCTGTGGTGTGTGGGTGTCGCCGTTCCTCTTTTCAAGATCCGTGTTGCAGGGAGGCGTCCCTCCCCCCAAGTCAGAATCCCCAGCGTGTGGGTGCTCCCATCCCCCATCCAGGCTCTGCGGGGGGTGTCTGTATGAAAAGAGACCATGTCTCACTGTCTTGCCCAGGCTACACTGCAGGGGCTATTCACAGGCACGATCCCACTACTGATCAGCACGGGAGTTTTGACCTGCTCTGTTTCTGACCTGGGCCGGTTCACCCCTCCTTAGGCAACCTGGGGACCCCAAGCTTCCCCAGGATCACCATATTGATGCCGAGCTTAGCGCGGACACCCGATCGCCACAGCCCCCTGCAGCCCAGAACTCCTGAGCTCAAGCGATCCGCCAGCCTCAGCCTCCCCAGGAGCTGGGATCACAGGCACCAGCCACAGGGCCCGGCACCTGGAGCTTCAAACTCTGCTTGTGAGCTCTGTGCCTTGGCCAGACGGGGACAGCCTGGAACTGGGAAATGCTCCTGCTCCCCCCACCCCTGTCTCATGTCGAGCTGCAGGCGCCGCTGTCGTCCCAGGTAAGATTCCGGATGTTTCGGTGCCCCCCATCCCCCCGCCCATGTGTCCGGGTACCTCTGCCCCCCATACAGAATCCTGGGTGTGTGGGTGTCCGTCCCTCTGCAGAGGATCCCGGAGTGTGGATGCCCTTGTCCCCCCCTACACGATCCTGGGTGTGTGGGTGCCACTCTCCCCCCAGTAGATCTCTGGTGGGTGGGTCCCCAGGGTGTGAGTGCTCCCATCCCCCGATACAGGCTGGGGGGGCGGTATAACTGGCTGTCCCTGTCCTGCCCAGGTGGTGCTACAGCAGCTGTTCACAGGGGCAGCAACCCCACTGTCAACCTGCAGCTTTAACCTGCTCCAGGGGTGACCTGCTTCACCCTCCTGTGGGAGCCTGGGGACCCCGAACTGCCCAGAATCACCTGATTGATGCCGAGCTCTGGGATCCACCCACAGTAGCTGGGAGCTGTGGGGTCCATCCGTGGTGGCATGGGCCTGTGGGAGCCCCTTCCGGCACTGGTGACTGATAGTTGTGGGGCCCCCACCGGCCGACAGCTCCAGTCTTGCTGCCCCAGGGCTGAGGTGGAAAATGTCACTGAGATCTCTGAAAGTCACAGATTCTGTGACCCCCTTTATATAATCTTAGCCTTAATCGTTATTGACTGTGTCTCTCAATCTAGTGGTCTGCTCTAGCGCGGGTGGGACAGGGAAGACAGAAGCTCACCCCCCAGCACAGGTTTGGGCAGCAATGGCTCTTGGGCTATTTGCTGTGCATGCAGAGGACCTGTCCAGGCCGGTGGAGCAGCTCAGCCAGATGAGGAGCTGGAAGAAGGAGACCTGAGCAGCCTGGACATCCCACTTTTTCTCCACAGCCACTGCCTGTCAGCAGGATTCCTCCTTCTCCTCTCAGTGAGAACCAAATCTAAGCACCTAGTATAGCTGGGTTGTTCACTGCACCCCAATCCCTTCATGCCTGAGCCTCCCTGCCTAATGTCCTGTACCTGGCTCCAGAGGATTTGTCTCACATCTCGTATAGGATACTCGACTTCTTGTGCATTGAGATTGCTCGGACCCCCTCAGTAGAGGACCAGAGAAAAACACAGTGTCCCGCATTTTCCAAATAAGTGCTTGGAAAAAGTTTTGCTTCTGTGACCACCTGGCCTAATGGATAAGGTGTTTGATTTTGGATCTGGTAATTGAGGGTTCGAGTCCCTTTGTCGTTGTGTTTGTACAGTTTTACCATTGTGCTGGAATGTCCTGCTTCCCTTTCTGGCTGGGAACCTCTTCTTGGCTGCTCAGGCCATTGTTCTGGATTCAGCAAGAGCCCCAGGGAAGTGAGTTGGGAGGTTTGGGCGTCTCAAAGGCTGGGGCCATGAGCCTCAGGTTGCTTCCATTCTCGCCTTTGCCCTTCCTGGCTTGCCAAAGAAACTGGGCAGATGCACAGGACAAGCGTTTTGTGGAGCAGTCTCTCTCTTCCAACTGTGCGCCTGTCCCTGTGCTGAGGGGGGTTGCTACATAGCACCTTTGGGAGCCTGGGTGTTTCTCTGCTTCTCGCCAGCTGGGGGAAGGGAAACCCTCTTGGAGATAAAATCTCCTGCCCCACTGCAAAAGTGTAGCACCATGAATGGGAACCCTCAGAGGCCCATCCACCATGGGGGCTGTGGCCACTGACACTTTCCTACCATCTTCTCGTGATGTTGGCCACAGAGCATCAGCAGCTGACCCCGCTTGCTTGGTGACCTTCTCAGTGGGGTGTTTTTTGGCATGGCAGGGAGCAGGGTGTCTTTGTGCCTGTCTGAAGGCAACACATAGGCATGGTCCTGCCCTCCTCTGGCCCTGCCCTCAGTTGCTCTGTGGCTTTTAAGCCTTCCCTTGGAGCTGTCAGCACCAGCTGCCTCTGCTCTAGGTGCCTAGAGAAGGAGAGGTGTTGCAGGGTCACTTTTACAGATGCCCCTTCCCTGCTACTGCCCTTGCTCAGCTGGGCAGAGGAGCTTCCATCCCCACCTGTCATTCCTGAGGGCCACCCTGCTTCACTCTCTTCCTACTGTGTTGGGAAAGACAGCTCTCATTTCTCCTTGTTTTCTGACTGCAGAGCCCAAGCTCAGGGACTCACCTTGGGTGCAGGCACTGCTGTGCTCCCAGAAAACAAGCCACCCCTGCACAAAGAGAGATGAAAGGACCTGCCAAAGCCTGGGATTGAACCAGGGATCTTTAGATCTTCAGTCTAATGCTCTCCCAACTGAGCTACTTTGGCAGCTGCATGATAATATTTTGGCCTGTTGCTTCTCTGTCCGGGATGTTGTTGTCAGCAGTTGCACACAAAAAGGACAGGAAAACGAACGGCTGCTCCACACCCCCACCGGAGGAACCCGGCGCCCTTAGCTGTGGGGAGTAAGAAGTGGCTGTTGGCTGACAGGGCCTGTCCCCGAGGAGCTGGAACAGCAGCTGCTGCCTCCCCCTCAGCTCCAGGCTGTGGGAAATGCTCATTGCCTGGCTGCATGGGCGGCTGCTGCTCCGTGCTCTGGAGAGCGTCTGTATTGCTCTGTCAACCCCCCGTCTTCACTGAGCCAGTCTGGTAAGGTCCCAAGTGCCCCCTCCGGCCTGGCAGCTGAGAGTCTGTGCAGACATTGGCCCCCCTGCCAGCCCCACAGGCAGCAGCAGCACCAGCCCCCCAGCACCACAGGGGCACTCAATGCACTTCCTGTGGGGAAATGGCTCCTTGGCGTCCAGCTGCTAGAGTGAGAGCCAGGAGAGAGCAGTGTCTGGCTCACCGTGGGGGAGAGAAGAGACCTGGTGAGTGCAGATCTCCCTCAGCCTCCCCCGCAAGGCTGGTCAGTTGTATTGTCACTGTGATAGTCGGTGCTTCCCTTCAGGGCCGGCCCTAGAGGGATCCGGGGTCTGGGACGAATCCCCCCTTTCCTGCCCAGGCCCTGCCTCCACCGCACCCCTTCCCCCAACCCCTGTCCCTCCCCCACCTCTTCCTGTCTCTGCTCCTCCTCCTCCCCGCCCAGCGCCTCCTGCACCCCACTGAACAGCTGATCACTGGCAGGTGCTGAAGGGGAAGAGGAGGAGCTTGTCGGCAAGGCCTGTAGTGGGGGCGGGGGGAGCTGGCTGCCAGTGCCAAGCTTACCAACCGTGCCAAGTCCTGCAGTGTCGCCTGTGGGTTTTCCACAAGATCATCCAGGCTGGGGAGCCAGTCAGCGTGTGACTGTACAATTGGATCAAGCGACAGCTGCCCGAGTTCCAGGAGATGAGGCTGCAGCTGGCCGACATGAGCAGAAGCACCGTGTGAAGGGAGTGAAGCTGACATTTTTGCGGCCTGCAGGGAATGGAGACAAAGCAGGGGGATGCAGGGACTCAGGGCAGGACCCGTGGATCTGATAGTGCAGGACCACAGTCGCTGGAGGAGGAGAGAGAGTCCCGCGAGAGGAAGCCGCTGGTGGGAAGCAATAAGTGCAGAGTGCAAACCAGCCAGCTGAGAGTCACAGGGGTCTAGAAAATGAAATAACAGCAGGTCCCATGGGGTAATGGGCAGCACTCAGGACTTTGACTCCTGGAATCTGCGTTCAAATCTCAGTGGGACCTCATGGAGATGTGTTGGTTTGCTGCAAAGCCCTGGAGCCCAATGTGCTTGGCTACCTTTATGCTGGGTGGCTGATGCCCACTGGAGATAGGTCTTTAGTCTGTCCGGTTCAATGTGCTGGTGGCTATAGGTTGGGGTCCTAGAACTTAACACGTTGGCTAGAAATTCCTGCGGGTTCACCATATGTTTGTTTCTCGCTGCTTCACCTTTGGTCCCTGTAGCTGCCACACTCTTCCTCTTGCCCACATGGCATTTAAAGGAAGGAGGGCCAGGGCCAGGCTTCATAGTCAGGGCTAGGCAGGAGGGAGGAAGAGTCCCAGGCTGGAGCCCCCACTGAAGGCCACCCACAGACCAGCACTCGTTCTGCGGCCAGCCAGCATCACAAGGTGGTTGGAAAGCAGGTGGGGCCTCCAACCGTTCCCACTCAAGGGGCTCCTTTTGGCGGTGGGGCAGGAGATATTTCCCCCAGGAGGCTCTTTCCCAGCTGCTGAGAAGCACAGAAGTACCCGGTGTTTGCTCTTGCGGTGAAAGGGGTTAATACGTTTAGGCGGCCTGGCTAGCTCAGCTGGCAGCACCTCTGGCTCTTACTCTGAAGGTTGAAGTTACAATTCCCTGTTTGGGTGCTTGGGGCTCCTCTTCAACAACGCAACACACAATCTGCTTAAGCCCCCACCCAGTAACCTGGGGAAACTAACCCTGGCCACTGGGTGCCTCTAAGAGGTGATACTTTCCCCACTCACACGCACTGAGTGTAGAAAAGAAACTTTAAGAAAAAGGAGGAAAATCACCTTGTATTAACTTGGGAAAACACCACAATCAGGATTCATAACACAATACTATGAGCAAAACACCCCCCCACAGCGCGCTGGGCAGTGGCCTTTTGCCTCGGGCTCCTAAATCCAGACACCAGAAGCTCTGTGGATGTGCCCCTCCCTTCACTGCACCTCACCCACAGCTGCTGTCCTGGGTCAGTGAAAACCCAGAGTTCACCTCTCACCTCCTGGGGGGAAAGCCCCTTTCTCCCTCCGCTGTCTGGCCACATTGCCGGCCACTTGCCATTCCCCCCTGTCACCGCTCTGCTGGCCACCCTCTCTGCTCCGGGACGTCTTGTGGTCCCACCAGGAGCGGGGCAGGCTCCCTAAAAGTAGCGGCCACCAGAGCCCGAACAGTAGCCCCATCCCTTCCACTCAACACCACGCCCCTGCCCCACCCCCTCTCCCCAAGGCCCCGCTCCTGAGCTGCCTCTTCCCCCCAGACCTCACCTCCCGCTCACTGCTCTCCGCCCCCTCCCCACCCTCACTCGCCCTTACGGTCATTACAAAGTGGCAAGGCAGAGCCCTCTCGTTTTTAAAAGTCCTGGGGTGTTGTTCCCCCCTGTTCAGGCACCCCTGGGGCCCTGCACGTCACACAGCTCTCCCTGATTTCAGCTGTTAGTGAGGGATCCTCACTGCTAGCGCAGACTGGGCAGTTTCTTGCATGAGAGACACTGTCCCAAAGCAGGACTAATGCTTAGAGCTGGTTCTCAGTGATTTCAGATCTGTTGGTCTTCAGCAAGACTCTCCATTGAGTCTTAACCAGCTCTGTTATTACACAGGGAAGAACAAAAGGGTCAAATGGTGCCTGGAAGCCTTAAGAAGAATCCACCCCACCGAGTACAACACTTGTCGCTACCTGCTCTCAGCTCCACTGAGAATGTTTTGGGGTCACAACTTGGCTTTATCAGCCTAGGGGTCTCAGAAAATCACAATTAAACAGGTGCTCCAGTGGCACAATTGGTTAGCGCACAGTACTTATAAGGCAGTGTGGGGAGGAGCTATGCTGAGGGTGTGAATTCAAGCCTCACCTGGAGCACTGGTTTTCATTAGCCAAATGGCATCACCCCCTCATCTGGCCCTGTGGAATGTAGAATTCCAGTCCAGGGGAACCTGAGGAGGAGTCAATAAAGGCCCCTTTCAATTATTACCTCCTCTCCAGAGCTCAGGTCAGAATCTACAATCCTTTCTCTGCCACCAGCCCCTGTGCCAGGATCCCTCAAGCAGAGCCTGGAGTCCTGCCCAGGGCATCTGTACTATTGACAAACACTAAGTGACAGGGACAAATCCCGCCTGGTGCGGGGAGGCAGGTTTGCTCTTCAAATTCTGTTGTTGGTACATTTCCAGCCCTGGGAATGTCCCACAACAGCATTTAATGGGAAGCTGCCTGCAGAACAGTTACACTGCACAGAGCTTCTGCGGAGGAGAGGTGGGAATTAGTAACATTTTGAGGATCGTTTGGGAAATGAGCCTTTGCTGACAAGGTTTGTCTCTGTTCATATTTCACCTTCAGGTGTTATACTGAGGGATCTTTAGCATATTTTTGGGAGGTTAATAACTATCTCCTCAACTTTATTTACTCAACTTAAAAATTGGTGTCACTTGATTTTTGCATCTCCCTGTGAAAATACAACTGACACGTGTGGCTTTCTACAGGGGGTCATGATGTTAAAGTTGGGGAATTCAGTCTCTCTACTCCTGGGGGGGGGTGTTGCTTTTTTACAGCTGCCTCAGGGCCAGGCACACTGGGATGTTAGCTGCACCCACTGTCCTTGCCAGGGGCCCCTGCTGAATCCTGGGGGTTGCACTGCCGTGCTGGGGTGACTCTGCAGGTGGCGAAGCTGCTGTGGAGCAATGTAGAACAGGTGCAGGAAGGAGACGAGGTCACTATTCACATTCTGAACTGCACAATTTTCCAAATTTGGGACTAGATTCATAGATTCATAGACTTAAGGTCAGAAGGGACCATTATGATCATCTAGTCTGACCTTCTGCACAATGCAGGCCACAGAATCTCACCCACCCACTCCTGTAACAAACCCCTATCCTATGTCTGAGTTATTGAAGTCCTCAAATCGTGGCTTAGAGACCTCAAGGTGCAGGGAATTCTCCAGCAAGTGACCCTGTGCCCCAGGCTGCAGAGGAAGTCGAATGTCCGAGAACAATTCTAGGGGAAGGTGAATGCAGCGCAATGACACTGGAGATGCCCAGACCTCCAGTGGGGGCAGCGTGGAAATTAATAATGGGAAGATCATTTGTGAAATTAGTCGTCACTGACAAGATTTGTCTGTTCCTATTACACGCCTTGGTGTTAGTTAGAGGAATCAGTACAGATTTTTACTATATTGATTAAACACTTAATTTTATTTACCCAAGCCAAAAACTTAAGTGTCACTTATTTTTTTCTCTGTCCTAGAAAGAATGAATTGAATTTTGTGACTTTCTGGAAAGTGCAGCGAGATTAAATGTGGGGAATTCAGTCTCTGTGTTTGCGAGCTGATGTTTTCCTCTCACAGGTCAATGCCTGCATTGAAATACCAAGAGGGATCTAAGGGCTGGTGTACGCTGGGCACTGAACTGGCAGAGCGACGTCTCTCAGGGTGTGAAACCCCCACCCCAAACCCATAGAGTTAAGGTGACCTAAGCCCGGGTTAGATAGTGCTAAAGAAAAGGAAGAATTGTTCTGTCAATGCAGCTATTACAGGGATGGGAAAACCCCTCCAGTCACTGTCTACTCCAGAGTGCTATAGCAGTGCCACTGCAGCATTTTAAGTGTTGACAGAGTGAAAGTAGATGTGGCTCCAGTTTCCACTCTGGATGCTCAGGCACTAAGTCTACAGTAATAATAACAACAACGCAGTACTTGCATAGTTGGCAGGATTTGAACCTGGGCAGGGAGACCCCAATGGATTTCTAGCCCATCGCCTTAACCACTCGGCCATAACTACTGGATGTACAGCTGTATCATGATGATTCTGTTCTCACTGAATTGTCACTTCAAAAATTGTTTGCTCAGACCAGCTTCCCCAGCACACTCACTGCTGCACATCAGTGTAAGTGTTGTCCTTAGGTGAACAGCAAGAATTCCTGCCATTTCCCTTCCGGCTGGAGCAAGATGAGAGTGTGTTTGTGTTAATGACATTGCTGTAGATTGTTGTTCATTCCCCACTCTGACAATTCAGACAGTCCCTTTCCCATTCAAATCTCCAGCACATCGTTTCCAATAGCAGGGGGCAGGATAACTCTGGGGCACTGAAATTTTTTCAGAGGGCTGGCGCGTGAACTCAGCCTTGCATTCCACCCTTGATGTTTCATGGACTAACAACAGCAGCAGAAAGAAAGAGCCGAGCCAACATCTCCCTGGCCAGGGATGCAGGTGCCACGTCCCCTCTGTCTGACCATCACCATTGCAGGAGAGAAGGGTTCACTGGAATCGAATGCCCTGGCTCAGACCAGAGACACAGGGAGGTTTTGCTGTTCACGGATCTGTGCAAAGGAAATTGTGTCTCTGTGGGAAATTGAGGCAGGAAATGAAACACCCAATGCCCTAAGGAATGTGGGTGAAGGACTCGGGCTGAGCAATGATTTAAAAGGGGTTTGTTTCAATTTATTGGCCTGATTAAAACTATGGCTAAAAGCCCCCTGTAACAGGGGCTGCGGGACAGGACAGGCAGTTCAGTGCAGAGTGTTCAGAGCTGCCCCGTATCTGCCCTTTCTCTGCACCGCCCCTGCTCCCAGAATGCACCAGGCCCTGGACTGAACTCTTCCCCTGCCGGCCGAGCTGGTTTCGTTTGCTGTGATCCTGTTGGCTTGGCAGGGGGTTAAGTGACAGTCCCACACCAGAGCCAATGCCCCCCTGTCACCCAGCCCCCTGACCCCCAGCAGTGCAGGTCAGCCAGGAGCTGGGCCCTGCCAGGCACTCAAGGGCGTCTCCCCTGCAGCTGGGGCTCTCCCCAGCGTGTCTGTGGGAGCTCGCACACTAACGGGGCAGCAGCAGCAGCCGCGTGGTGGGTTGGGCTGGTGACCCGGGTCCTAATCTCCTGGGGTCGGCTGGGTTCAGCGCTTTGGCGAACTTGGACCCGCAGCCACCGGCTGGAGGCCCCACGGCCACGCTGCTAGCTTGTTACGCAGATGCACTACGCCCCTCACGCCCCATTCCTCTCACTGAAGCCAGGAGAAGATTTGCAGCGAGGAGGCCGGTGGGAAACGGTTCAACCCCCAATATCCCAGAGCTGGATTGCTCCTCACAAAGAGGATGTGTGCATGTGTGCATGGGTGATGTGTGCAGCGGCCCTGTGCACTATGAGGAGGGGACCAGGGGCTCTGCCGAGCAGGAAGATTTCTATTGCCTGCAGGAGCCCTGCCTCCCTCCGTCCCAGAGGTCCTCCCCTGGAGCAGAGAAAGCTTTTGGAATCCTCACTGGAGACTAGCCACTGCGAGAGCGTAGCACAATAAGCTGCCTGGCAGTAAGCGTTCTGGATCAGGGCCTCACGGGGCCAACATTGGGTTCATTCCCTTCAGGGCTGCCACTGCCCAGTGCCAGGGTCTTCGTCTCAAATCCCCAGCACAGAAGGGGGCTGATCAGGCTCTTTGCCAAGCTGCTGGGTCCTCAGCTCATAGGCAGATTTAACACTAGCAGGGGGCCCAGGTATTAGTGCTGGTGCTGCTCAGGGAGGGAAGTCTGGGCCAAAAGAAGACTGATTAGAAATTGCTGGTAACGCTAAAGTGGGACTAGAAAGACTCCATTGCTGGGACGTGGCCGGGTAGGTAGCCCCCATTGTGTGCTGTCGCCCTCCGCCGAGAACGTCTCTCGGGAGAGTGGATTCTGTCCTGATCTGCGGACACCAACACATTCTCGTTGGTCCTGATTTCGCGCTGCTCCTTTTGCTGATAACTGGAAAGCTACGTGGGAGTGTGTTTTTGGCCTTTCCCACTCACCCCATAGCTCCGGATGCTCCTACAGACAGCAACACTGGTGCTGGAAAGAAACGAACTTCCAACTCTCAGGTTTCAAGATCCTTAAGATCACTGACTTGCCAACACAATTATCATGGGGGTCTACGCTCAGTGGTAGAGTGTTGTGATTGCAGCTCAAGTGGTACTTGGTTCAAATTGCCCCCTTATAAGACTGGCTCTTTCCAAAAATAATTGTGTATCTGTTTCCATTATTGTTCAGGAGCCTCCACTGACTAGCGGATGCCTGAAATGAACAGAACACCACTTCAACACTTTCCTGTGCCAAAATGCATTTTAAAAACCTAGCAAACATGTCCCTCCAATGAAATCAGTTCCAGTCCTCTAAGTGTCTAGTTTATGTTTTCATCAATGAAACAAAGGCACATTGAAGACACATTTGCAGGTCCTTGGCCTCCATGGGCCTACAATGTGCAGAAGAACAAGAACCACAATCCACGTGGGAGGCATGGACTAGTCTGTATTACATTTGGTAAGTAAGTTGCCATTGGGACTGAAAACTCTACTGGAGGTGGACAGGAGCCTGTTACAAAACTAAAATAACCAAGATTTACCAAACTCCCTGTTACACATTCAATCCTCTCTTTTTTCTATACTATTAAACTGGGAGCAAGTTACCAGTGACCATGGGCTGGGGCAGCAGGGGGTGTGTGGGGGGGGGAGCACTGGTAGGGGGGAAGGGGAGAGTCGAGAGCTGGCGGCAGCACAGGGTGTGTGGGGGATAGAGCCCAGGGCTGGGGCAGCAAGGAGGTGTGAGTGTGTGGGATGCCCTGAGCTGGGGCGGCCGGGGGTGCTGGTGTCGGGAGGGGAGAACCCAGGGCTCGGGCAGAAGTGGGATGGGGGAGGCAGACAAAAAATGTTTTGCTTGGGGAGGCAAAAAACCTAGAGCCAGCCCTGCCTCCACATACCGTAAGGTAGGTAGGAGCGGATCATTATTATCCCTACCTGAAAGAGGGAGAAGCTAAGGCTGAGACAGGAGAAATGACTTGTCTTAGGTCACACGGCCAGCCAGTGGCAGAGTTGGAAATAGGACCCAAGAGCCCTGATTTTCAAACTAACCATCAGATCTTGAATTTCATCCATTGAATGACCTGAATAAAGTGCTCTCAGATGAGCTCCAGACCAACAACAGTGCACAATAAATATTCAGCAAGTATTTGAGGAGAACTGCAATGTTAGAGAGAATCATGAACTGCTCAGAGACAATTAATACAGAGAAGCAGCAAAATTTGTCAAACATATGACTGGTTCTGACTTATTTACTTGGTCTTAAAAGAGAACAACAAGGACCTGAGTCTCCTCCCTGTCAATAACCCCCTGCTCAGCCAATCAGGGTAGAGACTGAGGACGGGAGGCTGAGGGTTCTCACCAGGGAGCCGAAAGGATGGCCCAGATCACTGGTGGGGATCACTGCCCGAGCACTATCTCAGCCCCACATTTTTGGGTGGACCTCCCACAGTGGGAGCTGCCGAGCACTCCCCTGCAACACAGACACACACCCCGCTCTTGGTGTTGGGAGGGAAACAGGTGAAAGGACAAAGGAAGCAAGAGAAGAGAAAGGAGGAAGGGATGGATGGAGGAAAAGGTGAAACACAAAGGACAAACCCTAATGTCTCCAGTAATTCTAGGGGACAAAATCCCAGGTGCGGAATAAAATTCTGCCTCCTTATGTTTTCCATGCTTAGAATTCATCACCAGATGGATCAGACTGAACAGATTTCAAACCTTGAGGAGGCTCTTACCTTCTAAACAGTGTTGTGGAAAATTAACCACACCAATGAATTTGGGTCAGACAGCCCGAGGCTCCTTTATTTAGATACAAGTATGCATGCATACAGGGAGGGTTCAGCATGGCCCCATGCAAGGGGATAACTGGCCCTCCTTTTGAAATATTTTATCAAGCTTATAAAGGCTAAAACTGCAAAACGTAGCTTTACACGTAGCACGTGTATCACACAGGGACGGCTGGTCTCTAGTAAAATCAGGAAAAGGGAAGAGAGGGGAAAACTCAAAAGAGGTTCGCTACCTGTGCGCTCATATATGTGAACCCGGAATACTTCTCTCAGTCCTCAAAGAGGAGACCTGGAGAAGGAGACCTTGCTGAGGCAAAGCCCACAGGACGGTCTCTGAGGTTTCCTCTTGGCCCCTTGCCCACTCCCTGGTCCTGAGCCTGGGCTGATGTCCAGCATTCTCTCTGTGGTGGTCACCACCTTCACAACCACCTGTTGATCAATAGTAAATCTTGTAGCGGTAAAGGTCCTGCAAAGAGGTACTTTGTCGATGTCACTCGCCACACCCCTCCCTTGCTGTGCTAATGTCCTGGGCCCTGGGCCAGAGACACTTTGCAGGTTTTGAGCTACTCCACTGTGGATCACAACCCACTCAAGAGAAGCGTTTCGTTCTAGGTAAGCAAGCCGGCTAAGACAGGAAAGACATCATACGCTGGCTCCCAATGACTACCACTCCGTTTTTTCAGAAATTAGTCGACTTTTATTATGGCCTAAAGATAAGAGACCATTAGAGCAGTCATTAATCGTCGACCCCCATGCACTCTATTCACAAGCGCTCCTGTATGACACAATATGCGGAGTGAAGATGGGAGGGGAGTTGGAGAGAGGCGTGAGCGGGTGGGCAGTGAGCTGGGGGCGCAGAAAGAGTCCGGCGTGCTGAGCCCCAGCTCACGCTCTAGCTCCGCCTTCCCCACCTGAATGCCACCGATCCCCCCCCAACACATTTCCCCCCTCCTCCCCCCCTCGCTTCCCGCATAATCAAGACCTGTCTCGTAGCATTAAGCTCCTTGGCGGGAACAGAGACGATTTGGCGGCTTCGGGCTCCAGCTCCAGCAAGGTGGAGACAGAGACAAGGTGTGCTGGGGCAGGGGGGCCGCCCGCACCGCAGCAGGTAACCCAGGGGCGCACAAGGACACCGCTCCCCACACCAGCTCACCTCACCTCCCCTCCGCCTCCCTGGGCCTGAACCCCCATTTGCTTTTCATGGCGCACTCAGAGTTAGGGCATGCAATCCCATTTGTCTGCACTGTAATTTTATAGTCTTAGCAGTCCCCAGCCCCATAAGTCCTGAGTCAGCTGACCCGGGCTTTGGCGACAAGGTGCCTTGGCTGTGTTAATCACAGTGTAGACATGACATATAGGCTACATCTCCAGTGCAATGATACACTCACAGCTGGCCCATGTCGGATTAATTTGGGTCATGTGGCTTGGATTAAGTTGCAGTGTCCATATCTGGGCTCTGGCTCAGTCCCCTGGCTCTAGGAGCCCAGAAGGTTGGGAGGGAGTTTAGCGAGTAGAAATGGTAAATCCTGGACTTCAATGGCACTTCTCCACTGGTCTGTCTGCTCTGGGGTAGGGACAAATACCACGTTCTGCGGCTTTCGTTATTTCAAAGAGTGGTTTAAGGATTTTCATTACTCACACATGTTTCCTTTTTTTGCTGCAGATGCACCACTTTGCCATCTACCATTTGCTAGCCTCACTCCAATAACACCACACCCAGAGCAATCCTTTTTACTCTCTTAATGACCTAAATACACCATGAAAAAAAATCTAACAGCATAAACTTTATGATGAGCAACTGGCAGCGCAAACAACAATTTTAAGAGATTCAAAACCGATCTCTGTTTATCCACAACAGGGACAGTGCCAAAGCCCTGCACCTGCCCCATAGAATTACGTCTCACGTTCTCGCTGGGAACTCGACTTCTTAGTGCCCAGAGCGTCTCAGCCCCCTCAGCACTGACACTTAGAAACACAGTGCGCGGTCATTATTCCAAAGAGATAGTGCGTTAGACCCCCTCATCATGTGGCCTAAGAGGAATAAGGCATTCTCCCTGTGGATTGGATGATTCAGGATTTTTCCCACTCGTGGTTGTGCTCCACGTTGTGCTATGCAAGTCTAGCTCCCTTCAGAAACTCAGAACTCTCTTGCTTTAAATATAAAATCTAAATCCCAGAATTCTTAAAAAAAAATTCTCTAGTGCTGTATTTCTTAGTTTTTATCTCAAGAAGACGAACATCCTCATCATCTCCCCCAAACACCCTGGGACCCTGCCCAAATTATTAAAATACCCTCAACCCGAGCAAGGCCAGAGCAATGAACCAGAGCTAGTGTCTATAGCCGAGCTATTTCTGAAGGAGGCCACTCAAACATTTTCATCCCTGCTTCCCTTGGCAAGGTCTGACCTAATAAAACCAAAATTACCCCAAACTGAAAATTTTTCTGCTGAAAAACCAATACTAGTCTGTTTGGGGACTTTGGTTTGCAAGGTATTATTGTTATTATTCTCTTCTGATTTCTGAATCATATTTCAGTTCAGTCCGTTGTTCTCCAGTGTGTTTATCCAGCTGCTGAAGTTGTGGGGATAGAGGCCAAATCCATGATGTCTCTTCCCCTCTTTCATGGTTTTTTCCAACTTGATAGGAAGCTCACTTTGCTACCATGTAGTCAAGCAGTGGCCATTGTCCCCTCTGTGCCTAACTCAGAGAAGCCTGCATTGTACATGGTTCCTGGGATAGTCCTTAAGGAGTGTGGATACCTTCAATGGGCCAGCAGTTGAGTCTTGCTCCTCCATTGTCCGCACCTGAAAGGCGGGTGGGGGCCATTTCCCAACCTCATAACATATCCCAGTAACGCACACAGAGCAAACCTTCAGAACTTCCCAACCAATGCGAGCACAGAGACTGCAAGAAGACATTAATGTTCAACAGATGAACAGTTCAAGATTTTTAAAATGATACCTCACCAGGCAGACTTTGTACAAACCCATGGCATCCTTATATGAAAGTGGTGAATATGGGATTCCCAGGTGCTGCATTGAGCACAGCGTGCCACACCTGGGCTTTAGCAACTGCAATGGAGACGTACCCTTAGAGTCCATCTCTTCCTGGGATTAAGGATGGCAGCAGGGCTGGCCTGGGTCATCTGACTTGGGCTCATGGAGCTAAAGCTGTGGGCTTAAAATCGGTGGTGCAGATATTTGTGTTCACGCTGAAGCCTGGGTTCATAAACCCTCACCCATCGTGGGGCCTTCAGAGGTTGGGGGGGGGCCCCCCCTCGAGCCCATTTGTCTGGACTGTAATTTTATAGTACTGCAGCCCGAGCCCCATAAGCCTGAAGTCAGCTGACCCGGGCTTTGGCGACAGGTGCCCTGGGTGGTTTAATCACAGTGTAGACATAATGTTTTAGGCTACATCTCCAGTGCAATGAAACCACTCTTGGCTGCCTCGTGTCGGATTAATTGGGGGTCATGCGGCTTGGTCCTGGAGTAAAGTTGCAGTGTCCGTGTCTCGGCTCAGGCGCAGTCCCCTGCTTTAGGTGCCCAGAAGGGTGGGAGGGAAGTTATGCAAGTGGAAATGGTAAAATCCTGGACTCAATGGCATTTCGCCATTGGTCTGTCCTGCTCTGGGGCAGGGACAATAACACCTCCTGCTGCTTTCCGAAGTTCAAAGGGCGGTTTAGGATTTTAATTCTCACACACGGTGCCCAAAGCAGGACTCAACCCTGGGCATGAACTAAATGATCAACCCACAGATTCTGGCAGCCACAATGAGCATTTGGTGTGAGAGCTCCAGACCTGCCCTGTCCCATAGGAACGGGGTCATCTGTGAGGTGACCGGAACCACTTGACCTTCCAGCTCCTATCTGCCAAACGTTCAGTAACTTCTGTTTATCAGTGCCTGTGAGTGTAATTTAAACCATAAAAACAGCCACCCTGGGCTAGACCAAAGGCCCATTCTAGTTCTGAATCTTGGCCTAACCACAGCAGCCAATAGCAGTTTGCCCCAAAAGCCACTTCACAAAGCACCACTGGGAACTGAACCCAGGTTCTCACTGCTTACAAGCTTAACCAGCTAAGTCCCCCATGGTGCCTGCTGATGCGGAAAGCGTCACATCTGCCCACTCCTGAACTCTCTGCCCACCCCACAGGTGCCTTAACAAGCTTTGCTTGTGTTTTGGATTCTGTAAAGCAGAGGAGCTAGGGTGAAGATTTGCTCCCAAGGTGGGTGTGTGATTCTTTGGACAGGTCTATCACTACAAAATTAGCTCAAGCCTTGTCTACACTACCAGACTAGTTCGAATCTACTTAAGTCATTTTTGTGGATTCGACCTTATGTAGTCGAATTTGTGTATCCACAGTAAATACACCTAATTCGCATTTCTGAGTCACCAGTAACGTGGGCCTGCGTCGACTTTGGAAGAAGCGGTGCACTGTGGGAATCTATCCCACAGTTCCCGCAGTCCCCGCAGCCCATTTGAATGCTGGGTAGAGCTCGCAATGCCTCCTGGGGGAAA